>NC_089761.1:63016772-63161772 GCF_040412425.1 Macrobrachium rosenbergii
ACAAAAAAAATCAATTTTGAACCTAGGCCTCATTGAATATCTTAAAATTAGAATCCTAGTTGTATGAATATAACATGTTGAAAAATATCTACATAGGTTTTTCTATCAAAATTCTTCAAGGAAAAAGACCCTAGAACCTTTGTAGCTGTGAAAATGACTTTTAATGAATACCATTAATTTCTCATCTTGATTCTTAGGAGAGGACCCTCATAGTCAATTAATGTTTTCTTGAAGGGCTCTTAGACAATGATATTAGTTTTTCAAGTTCTGGAGGAATACGTTGGTTTAGTTTACCAGCTAATTGGTAAATATGACATGTTCTAATAAAATCTAGTACTCTTGGTTTTTTATATGCTCAGATGTTCAGATGAAACATAAACAATTTACTGCCAAAATTAAGTTTTGAAGTTATGTTTCACTGAAAATCTTAAAATAAGAGTTCCACATAGATCACATTAAAAGATATCTACATAGGTTTTTGCAGTGAAATGATTAGGAAAAAGTACCTGGAAACCTTGTAGCTGTACACAATACATTTAATGAATACTGTACAGTATATTCACTTCCCATCTTGGTTCTTAGGAGAAGACCATCAAAGTCAAGGAATATTTTTGTTTGAAGGGCTCTGAGACTACGATATTGGGTTTTAAAGTGTTGGAAGAATACATTGAATTGGCCTCCAAACGAATTGCTAGATAGGATATGATCTAATTAAATCTACTAAAGTGCACTTTTCTTAAAGCTAGACTAGTAATAATGTAGGAGAAACTTTGTAAAGTGTTTTGTATGCTTTAGAATCCTGTTCACTCAGAAATAGACAAATAGATCTTGTCACAACCATTGGATGTATTTTCTGACCAAGGCTTTTCCAAAGTTTTCAAGTTGTCTGAGTACCTTCATCAAGGTACCACCATGGTAACAGAACCCAGAAACCTTCTGTATTACTTGTACTATCCACAGCAAGCTTTCTACAACTACTTATTGGTGAATAATTTACCTGCACAAAAGTCACTTTTACATGTAAGCTAGCTAGCCATTATCAAGGTTAGTTTTAGTTTTTAGACAAACTATATGTAATGATATAAGTTGTAGATAATTGTGGATATGATACTTTTAAATCTCTGAAAGGCAAAGTTACATCCACAATGTTCAAGTTTAACATTACTAGATTACCCACCAGGTTGCTATAAAAAAGTCATTAGCCTTTACTGGGAACTCCCCTTCACATACTTCAGCAACAACATAATCAGTAAACTAAATACAATCGTCACTGATTTCAGCAAGTTTTACATTTGGATAAAGTAAAACCCCCTTACCATTTACTATAATTATTTTTGGTTGTACTTGGTATTGGGTGTGGCTTAAAGACATCTGGTCTTTAAGCTTGAGATCTTGGAAACAGTCATGCTCCTGTTCAATATTTTGTACAAAGAATGGATTTTAATTTATTATCAGCACTATACAGTATACATTGCAGAAATACTCTCAATACGTGGAAATCCTTATCTTACTGTCAAAGAGATTGGTCCTCCTTGCTAACCAGAAAAGTTAGAAGACTCTCTTTGTTTGATTTTTGCAGTCATCAGTTTTGACTAGATTGTCTACATTATTAACAGTACTTAAAATGTGTTATTATTTTGTGCACTGACCATTACAGTATACCCCTAGGGGGGGTAGTGCCGTCAGTGCACCTTGCACAGGACGCTGTAGGCATTACTTAACCCCTAAGGGACGGGCTAGATATATATCAAGCACACCCCCAGACCAGGCAAACTTTAAAGTTGGCTACTTTAAGAAAGAGGAAGATATGCAAATGCAAATGGTGTAAAAAAAAAATTTCAAAAAATTTGTCCCTACCTTCCACAGGAAGTTGAAAGTGACTTTACAAACCTGTGTGGGGCCTCTTTTACAAGACACTCATAAAAATATGCTAATTTTCCCAAGTTATACATTTTTTTCTAATAATGTATTTTATTTTATTTTTGTAAAATTACAATTACAGCTCACACAATGTCATAACAGATAAGAATTAAAATCAGTAATAAATTCTGAGTGTATTTGTTGTAAAATATTTATGAGATTTACTGAGATGGGGAGATGCAGTAACTTTTTCTGAGGTATACATGTTTTTCCTCTAATATTTCTTTGCACTTTTCTTCGCAAAATTACAATTATAGCAGAGATACTATCATAAAAATAAGAACTAAAACCAACAGCAATCCCTGGGTATATTTATGAGCAAATGAATAAAAAGACATTGTGGGATAGAGAGGGGCAATAAATTCCCACATCAAGTCCCAAGGCATACTGATCCCCCTCTGTCCTGTGCTGAGATACTAAAGTTGCCATAAGTCATTTATGGACCATTGAAGTGTTATGAACATCTTTCCTGCTAAATTCATCCAAATCATATGGCGTGTAATATTAACACTCATATGCGTTAGCCCATCTGTCACTCAAAACCTGCTATAGATACTCATATGATGATGCCCATCCATTAGGGGTTAAGATTCTATGCAGCATGCCTTTGGCCCCTAGCTGCAACCCCCTTTCGTTCCTTTCACTGCACCTCCTTTCATATTCTTTCTTCCATCTTACTTTCCACCCTCTCCTAACAATTGTTTCACAGTGCAACTGTGAAGTTTTCCTCCTGTTACACCTTTTAAACTTTTACTGTCAATTTTTTTTTTCAGCGCTAAATGACTTCATTGGTCCCAGTGCTTGGCCTTTGGCCTAAATTTTATATTCAATTCAATTCAACCGACCATTACATATTATCACTAGATATTCTAAAGGGTTTGTTCTTTTTCCTGGTGGCCAGCCCAATGAGAGCTAAATGATTAATCCAGTGATCTAATTAAATTACATAATAATAATAATAATAATAATAATAATAATAATAATAATTTTCCTGACAGAGGGACAGCTAACTGAGCTGCTGGTTTTTGGCTGAAGCTGCCTTAGGCTGCACAGGCTCTTGCTCATGCGGAGCCCTTAACAAGCTTCTTTCATGAGATCAGTAATGTCTTTTTTAATGTCTAAACTAATATTAAATAGTAATTTTGTTTCGGCATCTTCAGAGACCACATGGTTTGCTGTAGAATGTATCTTTTTTGGCTAACAATAAATTTCTACAGCCAAAATCACTGGCACTAATTTTGCTTTTTTAGCTCCCACTGTAGGTTAACATGATAGTGGCTGCAGATATCTGAAAATATGTGGTAATGGGCAACCCATGTATTTTGTGGTGTAATGTGTGAGAAAGAGAATTGCTGTGTGTGTGTGTGTGTGTGTAGGGTGGAGAGGCTGATGCCCAAACGTTTGTATGAGAAAACAATGATGTACCGGATTGTAACTAATTAGATGGTAAATGTATATAAGTTAAAATACCTAGGCACCTTATCAACTCATATAAGCAACCCCATAATGTCATTAATGCATGTAGTACATTGTACAGTAAGTCATTCAAAAGTAAAACATTTTGCTGTTTTTAATACAGTAAAGGGAAAATTACATGTATATAGTACTATTTACTGTACAGTTCTATACCACGTAGTAACTATATGGCCGGAGGGGGCACACAGCCAAATGTCATGTAAGTTAGACAATATTTTTTACATTTTTAAGCTTTTGAGGGATTTCATGCTGTATACATCCAACTGCTTTATATTTTATACACATTTTAGTATTGGCTTTTTCTCACTTGGCACTTTTAGTTTTCTGTAAAAGAAAACTATTGTGCGGTCTTTGTCTGTCCGTCCGCACTTTTTTCTGTCTGCACTTTTTCTGTCCGCCCTCAGATCTTAAGAACTGCTGAGGCTAGAGGGCTGCAAATTGGTATGTTGATCATCCACCCTCCATTCATCAAACACCAAATTGCAGCCCTCTAGCCTTAGTAGTTTTTATTTTATTTAATGTTAAAGTTAGCCTTAATCATGCTTCTGGCAACGATATAGGAAAGGCCACCACTGGGCCATGATTAAAGTTTCGTGGGCTGCGGCTCATACAACATTATACTGAGACCACCGAAAGATAGATATGTTTTTGGAGGACTTGATTATACACTGTACAGAGAACTCGATTGTGCTGAAGAGATTTCGGCGCATTTTTACTTGTTTTTTATTGATCTCTATTTCTTATGGTGTTTTAACATGTTGCTGACCAATGTAGAGATCCATAAATGGCTGTAAGTTGATATTTATTTTTCTGTATAATTTTTAGTAAAACTGTCCTAAACACCGAAAATGCCCAAGTTCAAAACAGCTTAACTGGAGGCATTATGTTATGATAAGCATTTACAGTAATTGGAATTTTACAAGATGGTAACATAGCAGCAGCTTTGCCAGTACAGTATATTTAGTTTCACGAAGCCATGTTTATTGTTTTGGAGAATGTTAAATGGCTAGTGGTTTTTCCAAAGTTCCTAAAATAGCTATCAGGGCAAGTTTCCTTGTACAGAGCTGCTATACTGACATTTTCCCTAAGGCTACTTTCAATTTCATTTAATTCATTCTTTCTTAATAAGCCAATCTCTCTCTTTCAATCTTGTTACCTGAACTACCACTTCTTGAATACAATACGACTTCCCATCAAGATTCTCTGAATTCACTTAATTAGTTACAGAGGATTGTAGGCTTATTTTGCTGAATGAATAAGCTCTCAGAATTTATCTGAAGGGTGTTGAGGTCTAAACTTTTCTATCACAGTTACTACTTAAATAAACAATACCAGATACCTTTCATGTCTAAACTTTTCTAATCACATTTACTACTTAAATAAACAATACCAGATACCTTTCATGAGTTCCATACTAACAAGACCAAACATAATTATTTCAACCTTTCCTTTACTTTAGTTCTGGGAACAATGACTGGACATTATTTCATATTTTTATACTTGACATATTCCATCCTCAGTGCTTTCTCTACTATACTTTTGCATCTCATACACATGCTTCCGTTTTGTCTTCAACTTAAAATTTAGCATATTTGATGATGATGATAGATACTGGTATTTGTAATGTTCTTTTGGACATGGCTTATCAAACACTTATTTTGTTTTTACTGCTGGCATGTTTTTACCTTTTTTCCTGAAGTTCTGAATCCTTGATGTTGTTAAACCTTACTTGCACTTATGCTGCTTTGGTTTGAAAAAGGACACACTAAGCCAGCTTGTTTTGGTTTGCTGCTTCTTTTGATATCATGCAAAACTTAGCTTTGGCTAAATACTTATAATTATGTGATTAGCTTCATCTCTGTTTAACTGTCATATCTCTTGCCTGGAACAACTTCAAAATCATTTGGGAAGTGGTTGTTGCATTTGCTTTTCATCTGATAGCAACCTCTCCTGAGAAAGTTACTGTGTTTGCCAGAGCACTATTTATTTATAGTAGGTGAGGCAAGCATAGATCTGTCAGCTATTATGTCATTGTTCTTAATGCTGTTTTTGTCTAAAGTTCATTTTCTTAAACATGCATAACATTAGCATGGATTCAGCCCTCTATGACATGACAGTAATGCAATTTAATGCACTGTTTATAATCTTCTCTTTTATGTTCTGTCGTATCTGATATTTTTATCTATAGTATCTGTGGTACGGCTGTTGCTGTACCTCTGGTTCCTCATGCATTTATGTATCCATTTATCTTTTTTATCAGTGCAGGCCTGTATAAAAATGATCCTACTTTTCTATTTAATCATTGTTTCGAGTTTACAGCCTAGTCAAATATAGTTAAAAGTAAGTATTGCAAATCTGGAAAGTATGTCAGACCCATATGTAATTCCAGATGTCAGACCCATATGTAAAAGCTTAGTGGTGCTCAGTGCTGCTTAAAAGGTGTCATATATGGAACAAACCTTTCGGTCTTTACATATGGGGAAAATCTCTCTGGCACAGCTGGGTCTGGTTAAAATAGAACAAGGTTGGGTGGCAGTGTATCAGCCAATAGGGAAAGAGAGTAGGCGGGGCTTGACCTCTTTTCCCCTTCACATATGCTGTGAGTCCCCAGTTATCTCTCAAACCACCTTCAAGCAAGATGTGTGCTGCCCTTTCTAGCACAGAAGCTGGTTTTCTGCGCACTTCCTGTTCTTTTTATGCCTTGGAGTTCTGGTTTTTCATTGTTTTTTGTTTGTGTGTTTCTGTGATATATTGTGATTATCTGTGTGTATTTGCTTTTGAGAATGCAATCCATGAATCATCTAAGAAGGTTTTGCATCAGAGGAAATGCCCTGGGGTAGGTAACAACCCATGCTTTCGTTATCTTGCCTCTCTTGAAACTGATCCTCATTTGACTTGTAGCTGATGCAGGTCTAATGATTGCAATGAGGAGGGAGGCAGCTCCCCCTTTTACTGTTGTTTCAGGAATGGATGCAGAGAAGCTATCAGAGTGCTGGTCTTCACTAGGCCTACCTGGGGAGCCCAACTTTGGGCGCCTATTATCCCACCTCTAGTCTTCCCGTCTCCCGGTGTCTGCTGCCATGTCAGTCTTTACAGCGACAGTGTTTGTGACTTCTGCTTGTGTCTATGGCCGCGACTTCCTCAGCCTACACCATTCCTTCAATGGCCGTGCCCCTCCCATCGGTTTCCATTCCTAGGCCTTCTTTGTCTTCTCCTCCCAACTCCCTTGTTCAAGCCCTGATGGAGAGAGTCAAAGTTGGTCTTCTGAAGAAGTTCAGCCGCTCCATTACAAAGAAATCCAAGAAGAGACGTCGTAGATCCCTGTCTTCCTTGTCTTCTTCTTCTTAGTCATCTTCTTTATCATCCGTTCATCTCATTCCACCAAAGCATTGGAGGAAGAAGGACTTCATGGCCCCTCCTTGCAAGAAGTTCTGCAGGCCCTCTCTGGATTCCTGCTCCATCTCCCCTTCGTCTGAGGGCAAGGCCAACCGTCTGTGTACTACAGTTGATTCTTGGTCAGTTTTTCACGGCCGTATTGTCGTCTCCAAGTTTATTCCTGGTTCACCTCCAGCTGCCCCTCTGGTGTCACTTACTGTTACAGATGGCCGTGTGCCCGTCAAGGTTCACGGCCGTACGTCTTCTACCTTAGCTACTGATGAGCATCGCCCAGTTCCTGATTCTTGTGTGGCAACTCACTCTACAATAGAAATCTCCTCTAAGAGCAGTAGATCTATGGATCAGGCTCCTCCTCAAGAAGTTGCCGTCATTTCACCTTCTTCCGCTCACCCTGCTCAAGACACGAGGGTTAAGACCACGGCTGTTAAGAAAACAAATAGTCCACGGAGCGGACAGCGTGGCCGTGACCATTCTCCACGTAACAAGAGTCCCTGGTTGCAGAACCAACCACGGCCGTCCTATCATGTAACACATAGGCCATGCTCTCGGTCTCGCTGCCAGGACTGCTATGAAGACAGAGTTCCTTCTCGTTCTCTAGAACAATATATACCCAAAGTGTTAGGCCCTGACTGTTCTTATGCTCACTGAGTTGGTCGACAGGCCAGATCGAGATTCTCGTAGCCTAGAAGCAGAAGGACCTCTCCCTATTGATGCTGACAACCAAGAACTTCTAACTACTTATGCAGAAGTGGTGGAACTGTATGGAATGGAATATACAATTTAGGCCAAAGGCCTAGCACTGGGACTATGAGATCATTTAGCACTTAAAGGGAAATTTGAGAGTAGAAGGGTTTGAAAGGTGTCACAGAAGGAAAACCTCGCAGTTGCACTGTGATACAATTGTAAAGAAAGGGTGGATAGCAAGATGAAAGAAAGAGAATATGAATGGAGGCACTGTAGGGGGAATGAAAGTGTTCCAGCTAGGGGGTGAAGGGACACTGCAAAGAACCTTAAGTACTGTAATACCTACAGTGCACTGCATGTGGTTTTCTTACTGGCCTTAGCCTCAACAAAAAGAGTAGGAGAACTTCATTGCCTCTCTTTTAATGTCAAACACTCAAGGGGCTGGGGTCCGTAGCCTTCAAATTTGTCCTGGAATTCGTAGCTAAGACTCAAAGTCTTTCGGTTCTCGATGACAGATTTGAGTCCTTTTCGATCCCCTCCCTGAGAGATTTTGTTGACAATGATCCAGAGGAGCTACTTTTATGGCCTGTTAGGGTTTTGTGAAGCTATCCTTTTGTTAGCACGGCCAGAACAAGAAAGTTGTGTCCAAGAACACCATCTCCTTTTTGCTATGTTAAGTATAATTAGATGTGCACACAGCAATTCTTCTAATGCAGATGCCAATACAGTTCATGCAAGAGCTCATGATGTTAGGGGGTTTGGCCCTTGCATCGCCTTTAAAAAAACCTGTCAGTTCATAGGGTACTGAAGGCTGGTACATGGGCTGGTACATGGGTTTGTCAAACAACCTTCACCTCCCTCTACAGGCAGGACATTGCCCACAAGTCCTTGGACACTTTTTCCTTGGGCCTGGTGGTGGCGGCTCGCTCAGCAAGTTGTGTAGCTCATCCAGTGCCCCTAGCAGGACAGGTTGTATCTTGCCTAAGATGTTGGTTGTGAAAGTGAGAGTGAATGGGGTGACTGGCCTTCTTCCTTTCTCTTTCTTCTTCTCCTCTTCTGGTAGGCAGGGGAGAGATTTGAGCCTTCATTTGCTGGAACTCGCTAGATACAGGTGAGTTAGAACCTATTCTGTTTTCTATATTATGGTTGTTCCTACACAATACAAATTCTGAAAATAAAAGAAAGTCCTACCTTCTCTGTCGCAAGGGGAGAGAGGGATTGACAATAGAACAAAGTCGTTGGCTACCCTTGGTTTTCTTGTCGACGGCAATTACAGGTTCTTGTCTTCCTAGATACAATGTAGACTGGAGTTCCTGTTCTGTCAAAGCCCGGATGTCTGCCTGTTTGAATAATCTTCCACTTAACAGATCAAAGGTGCATGACTCCTTCCCATGCTCTAACATTTGGCCAGGAAGTGAGCCAAGGTGAGCCAAACCATCAGTTGGCCCTAAAGCTTACTTTATTCTCCCACTAAACATAAGTCTCCTGATACGTAAAGACCGAAAGGTTTGTTCCGTTTATGAACAGATGACAGATTTCTATTCACTTTGTATTTTTCATAACTAACAAACCCGAGGTCTTTACATAAATGGCCCATCTCACATATAGTTACCAGGGCTGGAAGATAACTGGCGACTCAGGGGGCGTATGTGAAGGGGAGAAGAGGTCAGGCCCCGCCTGCTCTCTCTCCCTATTGGCTGATACACTGATGCCACTAAACCTTGGACTATTTTTATCCAGATCCAGCTGCGCTAGAGAGATTTTCCCCATAGGCAAAGACCTCAGGTTTGTTAATTATGAAAAATACAGATTGATTAAAAATTTGTCGTTTTGCCTGTACTGTACCTTTAAACCTCTTATTTATGACTGAATTTGAAATGTAAAACTTTCAGTATAGTAGTACAGTAAGTTCATAAATTAAGCTTGGTGAAGTTCTGCAAAAAACTGGGCATCTACCTGTTTGTGCTGTAATCCCTATATGAATACCTTCTGCAGATCTGTTGGGAATGGTATGCCTTCATCAGTGCAGGCATTTCTTGTGTTGTTCATTATACAGTTCTAACTTTGACTTGGACCTTTTCAACTTTGTCATTAAAATACTGTTCTTCACCATAGGGGGTGAAGGATGGCAATTTTATACTTTTCTGAAGATATTGTTCTCCAAACTTATGGCACTTCATACATTTTATCATTACCATTGAAATATGAATTTAATCCACTTGTGGCTGGTCCCTGTGTTGTAGTATTTTAAAAATAAACAAGTCTTTGCCTACTTGGAGAACCCTGGCTTTCTCAGTTTTTTACAGTAATTGAATTGGCTTTGCATTTTCTGAGTCTCTTGGGCTAAAAAATAAGAACTTGTTACTGTCATAAGACTCACTGATATAGTATACAATCCAGCATATAAAACTATATATGAATATTGATGGTGAAAGGAAGCTGTTTTAAACCAGCAATTTTCTTATTGTAAAGGCACTTTGGCTTCTACCCCTCATGTTATTAGAGGGATTGCTATATATGGATGAAAAGAAACATGGCTGGGTAATATGAGATTTAGCCCTTGTGATTAGGTCTATCAAGATTTTTACATTATATTTTACCTATTTTTAAGGAGTGGCTGAATAATACTGTACCATTGATGTTTACAGACCTAACTTACAATGTTAGTAACTACACTATATTTCAAAGTAGCTCACTGAATACTGGTCATGTGAAAATTACACAATTGCAAAAGATATGCAAGATCTTTTATGAAAATTTCCATCTTAACAGACTGTTCTTATAAAGTTGTTAGTTATATTCATAGGTTTATTAATTTGACGTCTGTAGTGATTTGATTTAAATGCCTCCTAGTCTGTACTTGGTTACAGTATATGTATAGGTAGCCTAAATATTTGGGTTTTCACTAAATTTATGTATACAAGGGCCATTTACTGACATTCTTAAATACTTTTCTTTTTGTTCTTTATTTTAATAACTTATATTTTATACTGTAGACTATTTGTACTTTGTCCAGTATATTAGACAGTAGTTTATTGTATTATGTATTGCATGAATTCAGTACAGTATCATGTTTGCCAGGAACTGTGTCCTAGATCATTAGTGAAACCTATTTTTGATATTGTGATTTATGACTTTATTTTAAAGTTGTGCACGCGATTTCGTTCACACGTAATTTCGTTGTGATCCTTATTTTGTGCTCTATTTTGGCATTTTTATGGCATCCTCGCAAGGTTTCTTCTTCAACAACTTGAGTACCAGTGTTTTATTGTTTTTTAGGCGATTGAGGCTCCTTATTTTCCTTTAGTTTAATAATTAAAGGGATTTATAACGCCCGTCTCGATCTCCTCTCACGGCGTCTCTTGACCTCTCTTGGTCTTGGGTCGGCATGTTTGTTTTGTGTTATTTATTAATATCCCTTTTTATTTGGGATATTTTACCAATTAATGAGTCCTAACTTTAGTGGGTTTGATTAATTTTATGTTTGTTCTGTACCTCTTTACTACGAGAAGTGCTGTTTAGCGTTTAGGCTACGAGCTACCCCTCGGGCCCATTCGCTTTTATTATCATGACTTTTTATCATGATTTTCATTACGAGAGTGATGTTTAACGTTTAGGCTACGAGCTATCCCCCGAGAAGTGCGTTTAGGCTACGAGCTACCCTCGGGCCCCCCTTTTCGCATTACGAGGAGTTTTTATCGTGGCTCGGGCCCATTCGCTCTACGAGAAGTGCTTCATTGAGCGTTTAGGCTTACGAGCTACCCCCTCGAGCCCATTCGCTTATTATCATGGCCTCATTATGCCTTAATTTTTGTCCTCACTTCTCTTAGCCTTTGGGGATCTTATTTTCATTGGTACTGTTACGGTTTTTACTTTGTTTTTATAATTTTGTTTATTTTGTGAATTTTGTGTTCCCTTCCTGGTCAAGTGCTGTCTTGCTGTTTAGGCTACGTGGTTCCCCCTCGGGCCTATTCGCTTCTTATTTTGGCTTTATTTTTATTTGTTTTAGACTCACTTCTCTAAGCTTATGGGAACATGATTTTCATTGGTACATTTAAGTTTTGACCTTGTGCTCGGATGCTTTTGAATTTTGTTAATTTTGGGGTACTTTCATTTAACTGGAGGTCGGCCATTTCCCTTCACGTTCATGTCGTGTTGGGCCTGCCTATCCTCCTACATGTACCTTATAGAAAATTTTTGTTTTATTATGCATTATTTGAGTTATTGGTTAGCCTTTACCCCTCTCCTAGGCTTCCTTCCTTTGCATCGCCTCAGTTAGGTTAGCCTAGGGGTTGGCTATAACACTTTTTCCTTCGGGGAAAATCGTTAGGGAGGGACGATCTCGATCTGTACGTATGAGTTTCATGTCTGTGATCTCGTTCTGTACATATGTGTTTTATGTCTGGTGCTTCCCTTTGTTTGGTTTTGGCTTGATATATTGTTTACGTCCACCCTCTCCCTGTTTCGGCTTTTCACTTAGGCTAATGTTCCTAATAAGTTAAGCTGGAATAACCCCCCGGGAGGGTTTACTAACCAATGGTGACGCTGTTGAGCCTATCCTAGTTCATGGCTTCTTCTTTTCCTTCGTGGCTTATTTTGGGTTGCTTACCAATGGTGACCGGGAGTGCTCTCCCCACTGATTCCTGTTCACATTTTAAGTTTACCTTTCTTTGCTGTCCTGGACCTGGAGGTGACCAGAGAGTGCTCTCCCTCAAGCTACCCCTGTTCACACTCCTTTTAGAGGTTTTCTCCTGGCCTTCCTCTCCTTTTTCTCTCGCTCTTGTCGTGCAACACAGCTCACATAGCGAGGGGATCTATGAGAATCTCTGGGCGCCCGGGAGTGCTGTCCCACCCTGGTCGCTACTTTGGGTTACCAACCTCTTGGCCTATCCTTCCCCCTTCCTTTTACGTCGACTGTTTCCCTTCGTGGTGCTTCCTACATGTTCGCACCTCACTGTTGGGATCTCATACGAGGCCAGTTAGCGTTTTCCACCTAACTGTCTTCTGTTTTATTTACTTTCGTTCCCCCTCCATTTTGCTACTACCTGTTCGGTGTTTCGTTATCTTGTTGGGCGCTCTCCTTGCTTACTGCTCCGGCGATTTTAGTGTTTAGCGGTCGGTGTTTATTCCCCCCACCGCTATCACTTCGTTCAGGATATCCTCCTCCGGGGGTTTTCCTCTCTTGGCTCTGAGTGCGCCCACTTCCGAACAGTTCATAACCTTCCCACTTTGTTTGTTTCCGTCACATATTGTTCAAACATGATCGCTTCGGAATGTTCCGTTGACTCTGTTTTTATGTCTATGAGTTTTGTCCTGTTAGCCTGGTTTTCTCTCCGGTTTTCTCCGGGGGTTTTCCTGGTCTGGCTAGACTAAGTCGCTGCTACGGTACTCTGCTCCGGCATCCGTTCCAGCATGCCCTTTTCTCATATGTTTTCAGCTGGTTTTGTCGAGTGCAGGAATGCTCCGCTATCTGGCTGCAACAAGCCAGCGATCACGGAGTCTATAGTTCCCATTCGATGCGCAGTCTGTTTTGGAGAATTTATAGTTTGGCATGGAAGGTTATGAAGTACGCTATGCTCTCCCGAGCAGACTTCTTGATGAACCCGTAGGTTTTATATATACCTGTCAGTTTAGGGCTCTCCGCCAAACTCCGCCTCATGTGACTTATTCTTGGCTCGAAAGTTGTAAAAGCCCACGCTATGCCTCTCTCCGAGCAGGCTACTTGATGAATCCGTAGGTTTTATTTACGCCAGTCGGTTTATCTCGCCAAACGCTGCCTCATTTGGCTTATTATTGGTCGTTTGGCACCCAGCAGATTGCGTTGTACGCTATGCTCTCCCGAGCAGGCTACCTGATGAATCCATAGGTTTCATATACACCTGTCGGTTTTACCTCCGTCAAGTTCCGCCTCATGTGGCTTATTAATAGTCGCTTTTATCATGGCTCTTTACGCGATAAATCGGTAGGTTTCACATATACGCCTATCGATTCCTCCGCCAAACTCCGTCTCGGCGAGATTCTCGATAAATCGGTAGGTTTCATATAAACCTATCGGTTCTCCGCCTCATGTGGCTTATTAATAGTCGCTCTTTTGGTGTTTGGGCTCTCTCCGGCGAGATTCTCGGTGGATCGGTAGGTTTCATATACGCCTATCGATTTCCTCCGCCAAACTCCGTCTCCGGCGAGATTCTCGATAAATCGGTAGGTTTCATATACACCTATCGGTTTTCCTTCGCCAAACTCCGTCTCATATGACTTATTAATAGTTGCTCCTCCGGTGTTTGGGGTCCTAATTTTTCCCCCTCCTGAGGCGGCCGCCCAAGTCTCGTGTTTAACTCTTCGCTTCAAGTTAACTGTTTACGAAGAGTTTTTTCTGAAGACGCTATGGCCTTCTGTCTCGTTCTCGAACCTGTGAACATCGTCCCGGAGCGATAAGTAGGTGCAAGAATAATTGAGGCAAACCTTTTCCGCTTAGCTCGGAATTAGGTGAGGCAAACTTTTCCTTTAGGGGATTCGTTAGCTTCTCATCCCTTTTCGATGGTTCCTGGTCTACCGTCCCTAAGGTGAAATCAGTTAAAAAAGAACCTTTTTTAAACCAAGAAGACCCGCTCCGGGGCCCTCGAGGACGTCTCTGATCTCTAATCCGGTATGTCTACGAGTTTGGCCTCGTCTTCTGAAAGGACATGGCCCAAGCAAAGCAAGGCGGTTACCCCTCCTTCCTTTGTTGAAGACTCTTTTACGGGTCTCCTTATAAGGAGCTCGATTTGAGGGTCATTGTCAACCTATCAAACTATCTATCTACCTCATGGTCCAGGCCTTCCCTTTCCCAGGAGCTTAAATCCCAAGAGATTAATCTCAAGACTCACTGTCAATGGATCACCTGTTAAATCCTGCTCCGTTCCGAATTCTATCGTTCGGACACCTCCACCTCTTTTCCTCCAGTCTGGGGAACCTTTGGCGCCTAACCCTTTATGCTTCCCAGCATGAAGGCACCCTCCTATCGGGGTGTGGGCACACGGAGGTTGGTGGAAGGGCATTTCTTCCCTTCCGGCCTGGTATCCCTTATCCGGGTTTTGCCAGACTGTCAGAAGGAGCATGGCATCTGTCTGGCAGGATCCCTAAGTGAGCCCTCATCTTCGCTAGGGCTGGGCACATCGTCTCCGTTGAGAACTCTAACGGAGTGGCAGGCGGAGAATTCCAAGTTCACGCCAGCTGTGGGTCTTACGGGCGTGCTCTCTTTGAGAGCCCTGCTTCCCACCCCTTGTGCTCCGAATGTAGCCCTCTTATCAACAGGCTTGTTTTGAAAATAAACCGCTGAGGCATTTCCGGGAGACAGATATCACAGATACATTCACAATGAATCTTCTAACACCGGACTACGCTTTCTAATTTATTCAGTGTACAGCCCCTAAGCTTCCGGAGTCAATTCCCGGAAGCTGAAACAGGGTGTAAGTCAGGCTTGCCCGTTCTGCCTTGAGCGAAAAATCTTATGAACAGTTTCACCTGGAAAATTAATCTTTTCCCAGGTGGGCGTTGTTACGGGTCCGTCTGGGGCTACTATTGTTACTCAGAGCCTCCGTTCTCGTGGGTGTCTAGTTTTGTTATGAGCGGAAACGATCTGATCTTGCCGGGCCCTATCCCAAGTCCGGCAAAAGTTCATATAGTTCAAGAGCCCCCTGCTCAGGCGGTGGTGCAGGCTCTTCAGGTTTCTGCCCTGGACAGCTGTCAGCCTCTCACTCCCAGCCTCCACCTCGATGTGTGCGTGGTTCAGCCAACACATCAGCCCCTTGTAACACCCCCATGTGTCTCTGCCTCCCCCATGTTCTTCCGCTGGAGTTTTCTTTGCTTCATACGAAAACCCAAGGAAAGAATTTTCACTAGACATTTGGCCAGAGGCTCTGACCCTCGGGGTTATCATAGGAGCAGGGAAGCATCCTACTCCTCCGAGAAATTGGGAAGGCATATGCTCAGGGGAGGCAATCAAGCCTCCTCCCTGTAGTATTTCTCATATGGGTGGGAGGCTGTACCATTTTCGGGGCCACTGGAACTTCAGTCCCTGGGCCCAGAGTATAGTTATCAAGACCCGGGGTGGAGCTGGACTGTTGTCCCCCTCCCCCAATCAGGTTCAATCAGCCTCCGGCCAGAGTTCTGGGGGTCTTTGTGAATGGCCTGTCAGGCTTTTTCAGTCTGCCAAGGAAGTTCCCTTCCACTGGAAAATTTTTCCGGCGTGTCCCGTTTATTTTCCTCATTCAATGCGGCAAGTCTCGGTTGCTTACAGTCTTGTGGGTTCGAATCCTACTGCTCCGTGGAGCCGTAACCACCTCTATAGACCTTTCCGATGCTTCCTTGCACTTCTTGGTTGCAGAAAGGTCTTATCCCTTCTTGGGATTCAGACTCTGAAAGGGGGAGCAGGCGCCCCTTCAGGTTCATGCCTCCTCAATGCAGCTCCAGAGTCTTTGCCAGTTTGAACAATACCGTAGTTCAACAGCTCCGGTATTAGAAGGCTATGCTAGCTGAATATCTAGTTGCCTGGCTCATTTAGGCACCCAGCGTCTGGAATTGCCTGAGGGTGCCGGTCATTATAATCGGTTTTCTAGAGTCTCTGGGCTTCTAAGTAAACAGGAAGGAATCCCACCTGATTCCGGAGGGTAGCCTTCAGTAGTTGTGAATCCAGTGGAAGTGGAAAGAAATAGCAAGGGCGACCTATCATTTCATCAACTCAAGCATACCTCTCATCCCAAGTGCCCAAGAAAAGGTCTTGGGTTCTCTCCAGTTTGCTTCAGTGACGGTTCTCCTTCTGGAAGTCAAAGCTGGAGTTTATAACCGGGGTATGGCGGGGTCAGGGACGTGTCTCCCCTGATTCCTCCTGTTTGAATAGTGGCCTCCGGCCTTGCACAACTCAATCAAGTGCTTACCGAAGTCAGTTCCTCTCCAGCTTTCCCCTCCGGCCTCAGTATTCCACACCGTCACCTCTCTGGGTGGGTGGGGTGGATATTTTTTGGCCCAATGAAATACATGGAACTTAGTCGGTCACGTTCCGGCATTTCCATATCAACGCTTTGGAGGGCTGTGGCAGTCTTTCTGTCCTTGGGAAACTTCTTCCCCCCAAGAGGTTTCATTTTAGGCTGGGTCTGAACAAAACAGCAATAGTGCGCTGCGTAAACAAGTGGTTTTGGACTCGAGTTGCTTCATTCAGGTTATGGTTCATTCTTCTCCATAACCAACAGACACAAGTGCCTCTGTCTACCACCCTTCTCGTAGGGGTCCAAAAGGTCACTATTTTTCCCTATCCAGGGCCTCCCCCCTGGTGTCGGAATAGTCCTTAGACGGAGCGTCATTCAGGTAGTCTTGTGACCTTTTCCTGGACCTAGAAGTAAGTCTGTTTGCAACCCAATTCAGCCACAAACTATCAAGCTGTCACGTCTGGTATAAACTCAGCCTGCGTCAGCCCCTCAAGCTCTGATGCCCTGGCTTTGTGGTCTTTGTGAATCTTACAGTTTAGGAGGAAACTGATATTGGTCCTGTTATTACTGTTTTCCTAAAATCAGTTAAGGGACCCTACTCTACTGCAGTATGGTTCTGCAGTTAAGTAACTAGCACTCTTCACATAGTTTTCGAAGCTACAGTAATGATGCGGCCGCATTGGCCTCAAGGAAAGTGTTTTGTTGGAACCAGACTCACAGGCTCTTAACTTTCATCCCTAAGGTCTGTGTTCGTCTAAGACCAGTACTCCATCCACATTCGGTTTCCTGGTCTTTGAGTAATGTATCGGAGTTAGCTTCGGTAACCAACAATCATCTTGTTCTTACCTTTCCTTGTTGGGAAGACCCAAAATTTTTAATCAGCTTAGCTTCTAGTGTTAGTTTTCCTGTACTGTCTGCCCTGTCTAGCGGAACCAATCATTTTGGTTTCCCCTCATCAGGGGTAGTGTTGCGAATTCCTCACCCTAACTTTCTATCTGCAGTTGAAGGTCCTCATTTTCGGTGGTCACCTTGGAAAGTACTCCCCTTTACAAGGTCTGTTTCTGTGCTCAGTTTTCTCCTTACTGGCTTTTTAGACAGGACCTCGCAATTTTGTCAGATCCTCTCTTTTAAAAAAAGGGGGTACTGTTGTCATCGTGTCTGCTATTAGGCAGAAAGTATTTTCTTAATACAAGCCTATTCAGGTTCAATCCTAAGCTCATGATCTTAGACGGTGACCACTTACATTATTTTCATTACATGAATTTAGAGGACCTTACTAATGTTCAAGGTAGAATTCTCCTAGTTTTCAACGTCTCTGTTTTAAGTCTTTATTAGCATAAGAATGATGTTTATTTCTCTGTTATTATTTCACCGGCTGACACGGGACCCCGATCCAGAAAAAGGATTTTGACAAAGGGAAAATCTATTTCTGGGGGGCCCGTGGTCACCCGGTGACCCACCCCTGTTTTTCATTCTCTCCCTCCCATGATAAACATCATTCTAGTGGGGTGGGTGCTAACATGGAATGCGGCTAGTGTTGCCTTGTGTACAGTCCATGAGTAGTGCATGGGCTTGTATCAGCACCTCTCTCGTTGGGACTTTTGACATTGGGAATCTTTATAGGGCAGGGTCCCGTGATTGTGACAATCTCACCCTTTACCATATACGACTCCATTTCTTGAGTCGCTCTGGGGTAGTAACCCCAGCTTTACATTTAGCTTTTCTCTGGTATCTAGCAACGGAATTACCTAGAAATAAGTGCTGAATGGATTATTTCACCGGGTGACATGGGCCCCTCCCCAGAAATAGATTTTTCCTTTGTCAAAATCCTTTATTTAACAAGGGTTCAGAAGCCTAGCAGTCTGAGGCTCAGCATGATGAATTGTATATTTTAATTATAAAGAAGTCACAGCAGGATGGAAAATAGTACCACCTCTTTTGTCTTGCTAGACATATCTGACATAAAATAGTAAGAGGTATGAAAAATGTAACCTCTGCACTTTCATTGATTTCCTTGTAAAAATTTGCATAGATTCTTAATTTTAGCATGTGTTTATGTATGCTTGATTCACGCCAGATCCATGAAATGTTTGTAAAGCATTGTAGACAAGGAACTGATTTTTTACTACAGGATGATGGGTCCTAATTTTGGATTATAAAACTAATAAAATGTACAATTTAGTTATGTTTGATATTTCAAGGATGGTTATTCAAACATAAAATGAGCCTGAATTTCATGTTATAATTTAATTGTGGTTTATTTGCACTTTTTGGGGGGCAAAAAGTAGCATTGGAATAATATCGCAAGGTTTACATTGTGTTCGTTATTATTCCAAGTAGTTTAACTAGACCACTGAGTTATTCATATGAAGTTCAATGCACACTTCAGGCAGTACCCCCAAAAGAAGCACAGTCTGCAGTCATCCAAATAATGTACTTTTAATTGAGTGTTGTAAAAGATTCATGATTGCATTTACCCTAAAATGTTCAGCAAGATAAGTTTGTATTTCGTGAATCACAGTACAGTATATGCTAGATCCCAGCCTATGTAAAAAGAACAGGAATTGTTAACAAAATAGCCATATCAGCGATGGCCATATCAAACCATTGCCCAAGATTTCTTATTATCACTGAAGCCCATCTTCTGGACAACTTTACATGAAGATCAATTAAAGACTGGCAAATGTGTCTGAGCTTGAATTGCCCTATTTTAATTTCTTTTAAACTAGACCTTGACATTAGATATCTGAAGGTTTTTAATTTCATAACTGAACTAGCTATTGCAAATTACATATAAACTTCCTAGCTGATATGCAAGATGTGATTGTTTTAAAAATGCCTAAATAAGTTTTACTTACTCCTAGTTGCTGTTCAGCTTTTACACATATAATAATTTTTGTTTGTACGTATTGATTACCATTGCTGTACTGTGTCGTAAAAGCAAGTCGTGCAAACAGACAAGTTGCTTCATTTCGCCTTTATAGTTCTCTCTGATGCTTAATCTATGTGACAGTAAATCTCTCTCACATTGAAACTTACAGAAGAAATCTCCACTCTCCAACTGATTTTACATTCTCCAACATCCTTTATTATGTGCTGTTTTTCTTAACTGACAAACTTCAATTATATCTACTCGAAGAGTGAGTGAGTGTACAGTTTTTTGTGCTTTTACTTTCACATGTTTTTCTTAAAATTGCTTCATTTTGTATGGTGAGGGTGGCTCATTAATTCAGTGTTTGTTAAGAGTCAGCATATGGGATGGGATTGTGATATCCATTGCTCATGTGTAATCAACTTGCATTTCTTGTAGTCAGTCTTAACAGTGTTTTATATATTTCTTTCAACTTGTGTAGTGTCTTGGCAGAAAAAAAAAGACTGCTAGAATCGGTATTTATGTATTAACATAGGTGTTATGCATTTGCTCAGTCTTGATTGGCTTGCAGGGCTAAAAGTATCTTAAGAGAAAGTACCTTTGTAGTGTTTGGCTTGTCCAGTGGTACTTGGTCCAAGTATGAGGAACTGATTTGTGTCAGTTGGCAGGATATACACTGTTATGTTTAAGGACATAGCCCAAGCACTTGGGCCAAGATGGCCATTCAGTGCTAAGTTTCAGTAAGTAGGGAAAAAGGTCCATGTTAGAGATCCCTCAGTCTTTTCTTCCGAGTCCAGAAAGATGGGTTGTAAATAAAGTGGTATCTGAATCTTTAGATTCTCCCATTCCTTGCAGACAAGACTGGGCAGAACTGGCCCAACCTGTGTAATGCTTGAAGATTGGAAGCACCCTAGGAATTTTCTCTGAAGCTTCATGATACAGGGAAGATTGCCAGGACCATGTCGAGCATGCTGGCTACATACTCTTAGACCAGTGTTCAGAACTGCTGGCTCTGCAGAGGTTCACTGACATTATATACTTGTATGTCATTTCGAGGGGAGAGGGAGATTCTATAAAGCCAGAGGCTTTCAAAGAGGATTTAGCATTTCCTTTTTTATAGTGTAGCTGCTGGTCATCCTGAAAGAGTTACTCTTTTTGACCCCCTAGGGCTCCATAAGACAGACCAACCAATAACAAAGATCTCTGACTCTTGTGAAGGCTCGCACAGTGCATGAGTCAGGCTCCTAAGAAAGAGCGTCAAATCCCACACAGGGGGCCTGAGTTCCTTGGGAGGGCATGACCTTTTGAAGCTTCTCATCAGTAAAGAAATCTCCAACGAGGAGGAGATATCATCACCTTTCGGGCGCAGGACTAGGCCCAGGGTGGCCCTGTAGCCCTTAACTGCTGAGACAGAGAAAAGCTTCTCTTGGTGAAGAAAGATGAGAAAGTCTGCTACCTACTGAATAGTGGCTCCAACTAGAGAGAGACCCTGTCTACGACACCAACCACAGAGGAAGGCCCATTTCCCCTGGTACACAGATGCATGGCCTCTACATGCAAATAAGACTGTGTGGGGTGATTATATGTTAGTTTTATAAGTTAATTGTCATTATTTTATTTTTATTTTCTGCGCTAGTAAAACGGTATGGGCGTTACAAGATGTATAAAAAGCACGTTTAATTTTAAATAAAAAGCACGTTTAATTTTATAAGATGTTTTTATAGCAAAGCATTCTTTATGTTTTAAAAAGTATCTGTTCTTGTTGTGATGTCGTAGGTCAGAAATGGCGGGAGGGAAAGAAAATGTAAACAAACGCGGGCGGGAGTGTTGAGCTTGGAACAGAGTGTAGTGTGGTAAAGAGAGCTCTCTGAAGTTTAGGGCAGTAATTTTGGGATGTAAGTCTGGTTTGCGGTTTTTGTTGTTGTAAGCTGGATTGCATAATAAAAGAAGAACAATGTGAGCAGATGGGTGGATCGCATAACTGAAGCATTTTTGGACGGGTTAGGCTATGAAAATTTTTCAAGTGACCTCCCCGAAGCTTCTCTAGGTGAGTGGACAGCTACACCTGCACGGGACCCTGGCCACATACTCAGGTGAGTACTGGCAGGGGGTGAGGCAGCACCTGCATGGTTAGCACTCACTCTCTCTCTCTTGGAAGAGCCTACACGAGCCTGTGAACCGGAGGAGGTGACTTGGGCGAAACCCGAGTACCTGGGGTGACGTGGGTCTCCTTGGAGGTCTGCGCACCTGGAGCTTCCAAGTCACGTGAGGTGATCCTTGGTTGTTCTCTCTACCCAAGTGTTCGGAGAGACTCGGGCAGAGGTACGCTCTATACTAGTCTGGAAAGGTGTCCTCCTGGAACTAGTATCAGTGATGTGGGTCTTTTTGGAGGTCCACTCACCCGGTGCTCCCGAGTTGCGGGATCTTGGCGAGACCCGTGGCATGGTCCGAGTCTGAAAACCAGGGAGAGTATCTGAGAGATCCCTCTGCCTCTTCCGTGGAAGGAGGCAGACCTTCAGAAGCCCCTGGACAGGACTACTACCTTCTTCTTCCTCTGCTTGTGAGCTTTGGAAGTAGGAGAGGGAAGGTGGAAAGGATGACAAAGATGATGAAGATACCTTATGGCTCCTCTCCTTCTTGCTGTATGCCTTCTTCATCAGGAACTGCAGGAGAGCATCCCCCAACCAGAGGATGGTGGTGGGAATACAGGAGCACAGATGACGGGCGTAGAGATACAAGGAACCATTGCTGTAGCAGTGGTTCTCAAACCAGTCGACATGGTTACTGTGGCAGTAGTCACAGTGGCTCAGCAAACCCTGCACTGAAGGCACCCCCGAGAGACCCAGAGAGTCCCAAGTCTCTTGAAGCTCCTCGGTCTCCCCAGCACCTGTAAAAGTCGGGTAAGTAGAGGAAGCCCCTCTCCGCTCCGAAGGGGATTCCCTCCCCCCTCTGAACGAACAGAGACCACTGAATAGAGATCGTCCTGGTCCTCCCCCTCCATGATAACTTCCGCCTGATGAAACAAGTGAAGATGACAAAGGGGAAATCTCTTCCATAGGAGTGATGGCAATGCGTGGGAGTTTCGCATGAGGTAGGAATGAACAAGAAGGATCAGCAACCACAAGAGTCGTCAGGGACGTGTTACCACCAGACGAAGCCTTGGAAGCCTTTTTGTTGTACTTCCTCCATTATGAAAACCTCACCCACTGCACAGGAGACCAGTCACAATATTTGTCACAAGTACTATCAGGGTTACAGTCATGGCCTCTGCAACTTGTGCAACGGACATGAGGGTCCAAATCAAAGGACGAGCGGTAATAATTACAAGGTTTACAGGCGGTACCAGGACATGCACGCTTGGTACCGGCCTTCCGCTTGTCAGGCTTATCACTTGATTCAGGGGTTTGCATAATTTATTGCAAACACACAAATATACACAAGATATGCACAAAGAAAAACAAGAAACAATCCAATCAGGAATGTAGTAAAAACCAAGCAAAACGACAGGGCAGAGGGCAGAGAGTTGTTTTGCATGTACAATGGTCGAAAACAAAGTAAATCTTATCGTCCAGGTGGGCAGGAATCCCACTAGTCAGATGGTAGTTAAATACCTAACCACCTTGTTTAAAAGTTAAATGGCCGTTTTCCAGCTGCGGTGAAGCAAATTCCTCAAGTAAAGACCAATGGTTTGTATATTGTGTAGGGACAAATATGGCTTGGTGTCATTTTTCTGTTGTACCTTTCAATAGCCAGCAAAAGTTACCACTTTCTCGGAATACAGTAGTGAAAATAGTATAGTACTAAGATGGTGACTTTACGGTTGGTGGGCATTTAAAAATCTAATATGGCGTTAGACTTTAATTCATATTAGAAGGCAAAACAAGGCACATCAACATTGTGTAAAAATCTTCACAAATTACAATATGAAAGTTTGATTGCTGGAAGAAACTTATTACTCTATACTAATAGCACTAGTGCTCAGGCCAAAATTTTTTTTATGTGCCTCTTAAGATGTAATAAAAACAGACACCCTTAACTCTGATTTCATCAATATCTATGTAAATGTAATACAAATACCTGTATATGACTTGATCATAAGGAAGATACTTTCAATATCTTCAAGAGAATTTAGTTTTCAACTATAAACATACGTAGAGAGCTCAAAAATATTATTAACCAACCTTAAGAATTTACTATAAGAATGAATCTCCAGTTAATAGACATATTAAGAGATAGAACTTCCCAGTTCTATGATACAAATTAGTGTACTATATGATTATGCAAAGCAAAATACCTCCAAAAGAATATTACTGACAAAAAACATGCTTGGCTGGTGTGTCTGTTCAACTATTTCACTCTATATTTTCTCTTGACTAAAGGCACAATATATTTCCTTTAAGAAGCTTACCTTTTTTATTTTTAATTTTGTCCTGCAATAAAACTGCACTTGTTACTGACATGGTAGCTGATACAATCTGGACCAATGCAGCTTATTATGCCAAAAGAACAGTACTGTACCTCTAACTTCTTGTGGCAGTCCATAATATGGTTATTTTCTCAAGTTTAATGAGTACATAAAGAACAGATACTTAACTATGCTGTGAAAAACACATTACACTGTATTACATGATTAACAATGTTAAAAATATTACAAAAGTTCTTATTACTACTGCACACTAGAATTTATAAAAAACACTTAATTGTAGTACCATGGACTTTGGTACATTGTTTGTGCAGTGGGGCTAGACTATTCAGTACCATGTACAGTTACTGAAAATACTTCATCTGTTCAATCTTTTCAAAAGCAGTGATTAGGCACATATCAGTCACTGAGATGACATCCAATACTAAGCAAAGGCAGATGCTACATAATGTATTTTTTAAATAATTGAAAATTATCTATTTGCCTTCTTAAATTAGACTGAATCAGCTTCAAATAAAATCTACTTGTTTACCACAACCACATAACTTCTGTTTCTATAAAAAAAATTGAAAATGTCAAATGGAGTAGGTTAACATTTGTGCTGTGTAACATTTTGACAATTATAAAGAAACAGTATAAATCTTGTACTTTATACATTTGTTAAACATAAATGTTATTGAAAAACATCTTTATTACTGTTGAGTGTTTGATCGTAATTAAAATAAAACTTATTGCTTATTATATTTTGAACACAGTTTTCCCTTATTTTTAGTGCTTCACTATTAATTATAGTAAGGCACACATTTCCTTTTGGCACAAACAGGTAATAGTATACATTCTCTTCACTCTCTTACCTTCTTACGACTACAATACAGTACCTCTTGAGACTCCTCAACTTTTAACTATCTTGAGAAGTCAAAAGTAATGTTTTTACATTATTGTTAAGGTACTAAACTTCTATAGGTTTACACACTATTAGTAAGAAATTTGTTAGAATACAATATAACTTCTTTTTTATGTAGAAAAGGTTGCACAATTATGTATAAAGTTTTTCATCTTGTTAATTTGAAAAAAAAAAAAACAAACAAACAAACTTGTGATCATGCGTGCTTCTCAACATTACATAAGAAAATAAATTAGTAAAAACCTGACAGTTAAAAACTAATTACTCAGTACATTTAAGTGTGTATAACAGAACACTAAACAACAACTTTTTAAACGATGTTTAAGACTATGATTTTAAGGACCCATGCTGTTCAGTAGACGCTAATGTAATAACATTCATTTCTTCCTAAGTTGTTTTCATATTTCTTACGAAGAACCATAAGTGGATGTTTTTTTTGGGCATTGTCACTTAAAAATTTACAGCTCGAGATATTACACACACTCAACGTCACTTAAAGATTCTAGATATTTGATATAATGCACTGATCCACTTACATGTACTTTCTAGTAGCATATAAATTGGGTACTGAAAGGAACGCATATAAATTGTGAGACACAAGGATCGACACAAAATTTACTGTACATCAATATCCTCATGATTTATAATCAACTGGTACTTGGTACTTTAAAGCTGTCACATTAAATTTATGATCCTTGTAATCTCGGCAGTGTTAAAGCTTCATAAATGTGGCTTAAATGCTGATTGAAAAGAAAGGACACTAAAAAATAATTTAACAAAATAATGATGTATTCTTACACTTAATACTGTATCGATCATTTGTTCAGTATTTAAATTTAGTAAAACTCTAGATGACAAGACAATTAAAATACACAGATGGAAGGCTGACAGCATCTTCAGTTTGTATTCTTGTATCGTGTGAACAGGTTGTATAGAACCCGTAATGTGGACTTCAGATCAGCATTTACTATATCTGAAAACAAGATTGAAAAAATATAGCAAATGAAACCAATACACAAAGAATTCTGTGTTGCAAATATCTCAGTTTATGAAGTTTCAACAAACCAAAGGGCCATATCTCTAAACTTTAGTGGGCTATCCCAACAGATTTTTTTTAAATGATGTGAAAATCTGACCATGGTCGGTTGATGAGGTTGGACAGTAAGATATTAATGATATGAAACCAAACAGAATGGATAAAAAGTAAAAGGCACAAAGGAATGCAACTTAGGCAAAAGAGACACTGCAGAGAACCTTGGGTAAAATCTAAATTGTGTTCTTAGAAGCACCCACTACAAGGATATCCACCATAAAAAATACTAGAAAGTCTTTAGATTGGTTCCATGCACATTTCATATCCTAATGCCAGGGTCCATGATCCTATCACAGTAAGGGTGAAGGCACCAAAATACCGCTTTAATGTGCACCTGTTTAGTTGTATCTCCTGACTTCATAAAAAAAAGCCAGTCTGTAGAACAACTATAAGCAAAGAACAGTGTCATGTCAAGTACAAAACAGTCAGTGTTGACACTGAGGACCAGCAAATTTCAAAGTCCAGTACATGTACAAATGCAAACTAAGGAAAAAACATGAATCTCTAACCAATCATTTATAACTCCTAATGACCCCAAAATTCAGCATTTCTACTTGGAGTTTTCAACATACCTATCATTATAATATTCGGAGTTCAGTAGTACACATTCTGATGAGAAAATGTTGAATGTATCAAGGAAATTTCTGGTCTGTTTCCTTTAATAACTTCCTTGTTATTTATTGACAAATTTATTCATCAATGTACAAGCAACTAGAAATCAACTGGGAAAAGGGGGTGACAATTTTGTCTTGTGCATCTTTGTAATCACACTGAAGTCCTTAATATCCTCTGTGATTTTACATACCGAGCACATTCACCATAACTGTAATGTGTTAACAAATGTTCTGTTTACGTAGTTCTGTCCAATACTGAGAAACTACAATTTGTATTAAGAACACAACTACCATATGCCTGTGCATCCTTTGTCTGATGTTTGGTGGAACATTTGTTGTTCTACAATACTCACTGTGATCTGTTTTCAATGTGCACAGTGAAAATGCTTGAGAAAAATGACTCTGTCTTGTCTCTGTGTGACCAAAAAGCTAGAGTTGGTGCACAAGATGGATTCTGGATGGACTATGACATACATTAAGAAGCGTATTGAAACATGAGTGACACAACAGTGACTAAGGAACAGTCAGAGTCCTGACACTATGCTGCGGTTGTAAAACTTCAAACTGTACATGCTACCCATTACATAACATACTGTATAAGTGATTTACTCAGCAAAGTAGCCCAGGCATTGTTGGTTGTGTCACAAAAACATTATTATTATTATTACCATTACTATGTATAACCAGATCACTGAGTTAACATTCTGAACTCCCACAGGGGTTTATTCTTGATTAATTGTACTAGACTTTATTACATTACAACTTCTTAAAATATAACAACTGGATAATGTGTGCACACTGAGTAAAACTTACCTTCAGGACGAGCCTTTGGCTTAGCTAAACCTGCATCCATCATGAGCTCAAATGACTGCACTACATTGTGCAATTTCTCTTCAAATGTCTGAAATACAAGTAATATGTAACAGTTTACATTATGTTAAAATTTAAAAAATAAAAAAAATGCAGTAGGAATGAGCAAATTAACAGGGGGAAATCAAAGACTTTAATCCTGTAATCCAATTTTTTACCCATACAGTACATGACTAATAACTGAACTTGAAACAAGTAGCCTCAATTTAATTTTTACAAAAGATGTTATACTAGTACTTCCTCACAACATCTTACCTTTGGCGTTAAGAAGAAGTGATGCAAAGGCACAAAGTAGCCCTCTAACAAGCCCATCAAGAGACAAAGATACACTCCATCACTAAACTCTGTCTCTAGCTCCCCAACCTCAAGATTGATCTTGTTCAACTGCTTATTGACAAAGGTAATAAGTGACTGGAAATGAAGACATAATGATTTATTGGTGAAAGACATTTCTATAGTTTGCAAAATTTTATTAAGATTTGAAATTCATACCAAACATGCTATTTCTACTGTAGATCTATAGCTTAATTCCTTCAGTTCACATTAAAAATACCTAGAAGAAATCATTTACCATAGTCCTCCAAAGCTCTCAGAAATATTGTATATCATGCAAACAATCAGTCCTACAGCTTCCAATATTCTAAAAGTGACTATTTACACATGATTCTCCTACACCACCAAACAATAATAAAGCTGCAATGTGGTGTGGTATAATGTTGGCAATACTAATGGTTATTTTTCCCATCAGATATTTAAGTTCACCAAAGTCTTTGCTAATGTATTTTCTTTATTTATTAAAACAAATATCTTACCATAAAATATTTTCAATAAATCCATTCTGACACGCATGCATTCTCTACTGGATGTATAAACCACCACATTTTTTATGATGACTACAGAACTGAGTACGGTATTTAGTATGTTTTGTAAAATGTTATTTTCATAATAAAATTGAGTTTCATATAGAGTAAACCCCCGTATTCGCGTTCTCACGATTCGTGGACTCACATATTCATGGATTTCTCTGTAGAACGTATCTACCCATTATTCGCGGAAAATTCGCCCATTCGTGGTATTTTTCACTGAGAAATATTCACTGATTACTGTATTTTCATATAATTTTCATGACTAAATGCACTTTTTGTGATAAAACTATTAAAATACTTGGGTATAAGCATTTTCAGAGGGTTTTTCTTGTGTTTAAACTATCAAAATAGGCAGTTCTAAGTGTTTTTGGAGAGGTTTTAAGTATTCGCGGATTTTAGCTATTTGCGGGGGGGTGCGGTACACAGCCCCCGCAAATACGGGGGGTATACTGTATACTTACCAAGTAATTGCATAGCTATAGTTTCAACTTGTGCAGGAGCCTTTATTTAAAAAATTGCGGTAGCACTTTGATAGTTTACTGCAGGTGACAAGCCCCGCCCACTAACAGGGGTACAGTACTGGAAATGACCTTGCAGACATTCTGTTTGTGCCTTATGTCCATGAGAGGGGAGGAGGGCGGGCTCTGATTCTGTAATTACAGGCAGTCCCTGGTTATCGGCAGGGGTTCTGTTCTGACGGCGTGACGATAACCGAAAATCACCGATAACCAAAAATTGGAGATTTTTGGTGATATTCAGCTCCTATCGGCACTGAAAAGTGACGAATTTATCATCGCCAATACCCAATTATTGACGCTGATATGCAGAAATTGGTGATTTTTGCGCCAAAAATTGCCGATTTTCATCGTTAGTCAAGGCCTGTAAAACTGTATTGCTGATAACCGGGGACTGCCTATACTTGGTAAGTAAACAGTATATGAAACTTAATTTTATCATAAAAATAACATTTTCATATAAGTAACTTACATTGACAGGAGGTGGGATACATGGACATATTCTACTCCAAAACATTAAGTAATAGTAATGAATTCGAAATAGAAAAGTTTGCTAGCATTGAAACAATACGACAAGTATTGTTTCAATGCTAGCAAACTTTCCAGGCTAGCATTGAAACAATACTTGTCGTTTCCTTACATGGTAAGAGAGCTACTGCAGGTGAATACTGCCTCAGGTTGGTGTTCATCTTAACCTGCAGTTGCGTGGCAGTAAAGCCATGGGGTTACCTATACAGGTATTCCCCTAATTACGATGGGGTTAGGTTCCAAAAAACCCATCGTTTGTTGAAAAAATCGTAACTCGAATATGGCCTAGCCTACACTAGGGTAATCAGTACCATCTATACATATATGGTAGCCTAGCCTACATTACACAGTATGCTTTATACATATATGGTATAGTAATTATTAGTGTCAGCTAATTCTGCAGGTTCAATGCAGACTGACATAAGTCAGTATATTCTGCAGGTTCAATGCAGACTGACATAAGTCAGTATAAAGAGAAACTGAATAACAAACAAGGCCTGGCCTGCACTTTCGTATATCATATACGGTAGCCTAGCCTACATTATACTGTATTCTATTTTCACATAACACCGCCGTATTATACAAACATCAAAATAACGAATGTGCATCTTTTCCATGGATCTTTTAAAAAGTTATGCTTTACTACACTGTATCCAATCATCAATATTCTTATATTGCTTTAGCATTATAAATTCCGATCATAGCGATCAAATGTTTTGGTTTCGGAATCGATCACGCGGTCTTTATTTCGATGCATTTAACTCGGTTCAGAGGGCATTTCTTGCTTCTAGTTAGCGTAAATGAATCTCTAGATACTTTATTTATAAGGGACATATGTATTTTTCGTTATACGAAGTGTTTTTATGTTGAAATATAACTTAAATATGTCTCATTGTGAAATTATTTTAGCAATTTTTTTCGTTAGTAGATGACGTTGGCGGCTAGGCTGTTTGTTTTGTGAAAAAAAAAAAATCAAGATTCCGTTCGCTATTTTCTCTTGATTTCATCATCATACTACGAGCTTTTCGTATGTATCTTTTATCGGCGTGAAAACAGCAGTAATATGTGTTCTTTCATGTCCAGTAGTTTTGATTAAAATACATTCTCTCCAATTTTATTTGCGGTCGAGTTTCATCCATGTTGCCAATGTACGATAATTTATAGTCATTAGCAGCTTGAACATTTTCTCAGCGTCAGCTACAACTTGCAGCTTAAATTTACTGCAGCAGTATATTTCCTTGCCGATCTTTTCTCCAAAGCGGATAAGGTTAGTGTAAAAACATATCAGTACTTAACGTCATTTTTAACATAAATACGATAATTGTTTAACCGTACGATGGTTGAAATACAAGCAAAACAGTTGTTATCCGATTCGGTTATTAGCAAAACAACAGAGTCTCGTTCGGTTGTTTATGGCTGTACGCATTTTCGCAAGAGTATAAGGTTACTAACAATGCTTTTGTGGCGGAATTTTAACCCACAAACAAAACAACACTCACCCTGATCTTCGGTTGCTGGAGATGGGTAAAGGTCCACGGTCGCCAATCACAGCACACAGAAACCACAAAAACAAAATTTCAAACAAACCTCCACCAACAATGAACGAAAAAAAAGAGACACATGCACCATCAGTATCGGTACGGTATCCAAAACAAAAGCCAGACAAACTCCCGTTCACTTTCAAGGTTGGACCTCAACTGCCCAAGACCTCCCCAAAAACGAAAAACTCCCGACAGACCGACAGACAGAGAGACAGCCGAAACCAACTCCAACAACCTTGAACCACTCACAATGACAATTACACTCTCTCTCTCTCTCTCTCTCTCTCTCTCTCTCACAAAACGTTGGGAAATGCTAAATAAAAACAAATTTCTGATCCTCTATATTTCTCCCCCTTTTAGCATTTCCCAACCAACACCTTTCACACCTCTTTCAAATCGCCTTACGCAACACCCACGGATGCTCACTAGCAGGTCCTCTAGATCGCGTTCATGGGCACGCAATCATTCTCTCAGAATCATTCTCTCTTCTAGCAACATTCAAACTCACATCTTCTCCTCCATTCTCTCTCAGATTCACGCTATCTTCTTCACTATTACCACTCTCAATTTCATCCACAATCTCATCTATACCCTCTAACTCGTTCCCAAATACCTCCCCCAATTCTTCAACTAACCCATCCCATTCGCTCATTGACCTTTCCAATTCTTGCAACGATTCATTCATGCTTTCAATCACTCGTCTATCACTGCTACGCTCTCTTACTCTTACACTTTCGCTCACCTCCAACCGCTCACTAACCCCTACACGTTCAGTCAACTCAGTTATATCAAACCCGCATATGCTATCGTTCTATCCATACCATCCCATTCATCCATTACACGCTTTATCACTCATTTTCACTTTGGCACTCACACCCCTATCACACAACTTTACGACCATTCAGTTTACTTATGTTCTTCCCTTTTTACGTTTTCTACCATACTCTATCAAAACAAATTGCTGATCCTCATGCAACAACCCTCACATACATGCATCACACGCACTGCTTGCATCCTGGAGGATCCACCCATTTGAACCCCTTCACACTCAGTTTCCCGAATTCGCTGTCACAGTCACCCTCTTTCGTCTACATACACTTGATACATGCCCTTCCATTCCACATTCGACACACTTCGCTCTCGGTTCTGAACACATTCTCGCATAATGCCCATTCTTACCACAGTTGCCACATATTACATTATTTCGGGTACCCCTACAACCATTAGCAATATGACCCACCTGTCCGCACCAGTAGCATTTAACCCCTATCTTTCAGACACTCCCTTACCAAATGTCCCGGTTGCCCACACCAAACACGCTCCCAAAGCCCACCTACACTCATTCTTTGTATGTCCTTCCTTTCCACATCTAAAACACTTCTGGCTCGACTTCCACTCATCGACCTTCCCTTTGTACACTACTATCCCTAACCCGTCCAACCTGTTGTTCCCTTACAAACCCACCATTCATCCTCACTGGCACCTCCACATTACTTGCTCTTACACTCCTATCTATTACACTATCGGCCATTCTCATTGGGCCCCTCAACACTGCATCCCTAAAGCTTCCAAATTCTGGTACTCTCTCATCTACCCCAGCCCTTACACTTACACTTCTGCTCTCTTTTATAACCCTGTCAAGCTCATAATCTTCTACAATTTCCAAAATTTCTCCCCAAGTCAACCTTTCATTCGTCCACCTTTTCTTCTCCTTCCGCTTCAAGTTCACAAATTCTCTAACTCCATCTGGCACTGTCCCTAACAACTTCCGTACTAACTCCTTACATTCATCTATCCCATCATCCCCAAACTTCTTCCTTGCCAACGTCTCCAGCCTACAAGCATATAGTGACAAGGTTTCCCCAGCTTTCATTCTTGCCTCATCAAATTCATTCTTCCTCTTATACTTAACACTCACTTTCATATGCCTCGCTTGCTCAACTAGTCTAGCTTTCACCTTGTCATACTCAACATCCCCACACTCATAATAACCCTATACATATCAAGTAAAAACCCAGTCAAATACTCTCCCTAATTCTCGTGCCCACACTCTCTTACTTTCCCCATACTTATCCTGACAAAACCTTTTCATACTCCCTAAAGAAATCATGCACATCCCTACTTCCATACTCATTATACTTTTCACACCGGGTACCTCCCTCACATACATAGCCCTTCTCACTTCTTTCTCACTTTCACTCTCACTTTCGCTACTTTCGCTCTGTCCTTTCATATCCTCTTCCGAATACAAAGAGTCCACTTCTGCACTTACATTCATCTTACTCATTACACTCTTCTTCCCCCTCTTTTTATCCACTTTTATCCACTCACCTCCACCTCACTATCACTACTGCCTTCACCCTCTCCCTTCTTTCCTGCCTTTCCCACTTCCTTACCCTTCTTACCAGTTTCCTTTCCCTTTCCTTCTTCCCTTTTTCTTCCCATGACTTATCCTTACTTTCCTCTGTTCCTTCCCTTGCTTTTCATTCCCCTTTTCCTTACCCTGCCTCTCATTCCCTCGTTTCTTACTTCCTATTCCCATATCACTTTCATCACTCACGCTTCCATTCACTTCTTCCTCCTTTTCTTTCTCTCTTGCCCTTCACATGTTCCAGAGAACCTGCCTCCAACAGCCCCTTCTCCAAAAACACCCTTGAACATACCTTTTTCATCATTTCTTCCACACCTTTCATCATTCCTCCAACTTTTTATCCATCCATCCTCTTCCATTCTCTCTTCTGACTCTTTCATCTCCCCTTTCATTTCTTCTTTCGAAGACTTAGCATTCCCTCCACCTCCTCCAACTGACTCCTCAATCTCTCATTCTCACCCCTCAACCACGTATTCTCCTCTCTCAACCTTACCAGTTCCTCTTCCATCCTTCTCTTCAGTCACACTAACAGCCACCAATCTCACTTGCAGCTGCAATACCAGCTGCCCCACGTTTGGCGCCAAATATTATGTGGCGGAATTTTAACCCACAAACAAAACAACACTCACCCTGATCTTCGGTTGCTGGAGATGGGTAAAGGTCCTGATCGCCAATCACAGCACACAGAAACCACAAAAACAAAATTTCAAACAAACCCTCCACCAACAACGAACGAAAAAAAAAGAGACACATGCACCATCAATATCGGTACTGGTATCCAAAACAAAAGCCAGACAAACTCCCCGTTCACTTTCAAGGTTGGACCTCAACTGCCCAAGACCTCCCCAAAAAACGAAAAACTCCCGACAGACCGAGAGACAGCCGTAAAACCAACTCCAACAACTGAACCACTCACAATGACAATTACACTCTCTCTCTCTCTCTCTCTCTCTCTCTCTCTCTCTCTCTCTCTCTCTCTCAAAAAATAAATAAAAAAAACAAATTTCTGATCCCTCTATACTTTTATTATTCTCTTACTTTTTTAACTAGAAGATGGAATAAAGAGATGGAGAAAAAGAAGTTGGTCAATTGTAAGTTGGTCTTTCTTGCTGCCTGATTCTACGGCAATTGTAGTATACGCTGTTGCTTGTGCCCGCTCGAAATTTAAAAATATTTTCTAAATATTGTCGTACCGGTATTAATTGCTAACTCCATCGTAAACTCGAATTATCGTAAGACGAATTATCGTCACTGGTGCACTACCTGTATTTACAAACGCACAAAAATTGCAAACGAACACTGACTATTTTAACTTCCGACACAATGAGGGCAAGTGAGGTCAGCTCATTGAATTAATATACCTATTCCAGCCTCTCGGGCCAACGTATCGTACACCGTACACTGCCTGATTGTACGTTGTTGCCTGCGCCAGTCGCCCGTAAAATTTAAAAATACGTATTTTCAAAATATTGTCGTATCGATATTAATTGCTAATCCCATCGTAAAAGCGAATTATCGTAAGTCGAATTATCGTAACTCGAGCACTACCTGTACTTAAGTGGGAGCTTTGCAGTGGAGGATAGGACCGATGGCTAGCAAAGCATATATAAGTGCTCTTGCCCTGGGCACAGTACCAATATAAAAAAAAAAAGCAGACAACACTTACTTACACTGAAAACACCACAAACCATCCATTGAGACTCGTGGGTACTCCAGGTACAGTAATACCCCGAACTTGCGCGATTCAAGTTGAGCGAATTCACAAACACGCGAGCTTTTCACTGGAATCTAACTAATTGTCATACATGAGTTTTTCACAGACATGCGAACATTTGCGAATACTGAGAAACCCTGCAAGTGTTTATGTTTAATTTTTTATGTAATTTATAAGTTTTAAAACTTTTATGTGTAAATTAAATAACATTAAATAATATAAAAGTAATAATCTCTCTCTCTCTCTCTCTCTCTTTTCACTGAGATCCGAGAATTTTTATGGTACATGTATGTGTTTATTTGTTTTGTATGATAAATAAATTTTTTACTTAATAATAAGTACTAATTTTCAAATATTAACCCTTTAACGCCAAGCCCTATTTTCAAAAACGTCTCCAACATGTGCGGCCTCCGAGAGGGTAGCGCCAAAGCGGAAAAAGTTTTTTCAAAAAATCACAGCGCACTTAGTTTTCAAGATTAAGAGTTCATTTTTGGCTCCTTTTTCTCATTGCCTGAAGTTTAGTATGCAACCATCAGAAATAAATAAAAATATCATTATCATATATAAATATTGGAATATATGACAGCGAAAAAAAAAAATCGTATATAATTGTATACAAATCGCGCTGTAAGGAAAACCGTTGAAGCTAATGAGTTAATTTTTTTTAGTTGTATTGTACACTAAATTGCGATGATTTTGGTATATAACAGATTGTAAAACGATTAAAGCAACACAGAAAAAATATTATCACAAAATGATGCATGAATTGTGGAACGCCCATGGATGTAAAAAAGTTTTTTCAAAAATTCACCAAAAATCAAAATATTGTGCTAGAGACTTTCCAATTGTGCCAAAATGAAGAAAATTGATTGAATATTACTAGGCTGTACGTTTTTTTTTAGCTTACAATTGCATTTTTGAAGCATTTCGATCGAGTTAAAGTTGACCGAAGGTTGATTTTTTTCTATTTATCGTTATTTCGATGTAAATATAAAAAAACTGTGAAGAGCTAAAGGAATGATATATTTTTTGTTGTATTCCACATGAAATTGCACACATTTTGATGTATAACACTTTATGTAACGAATAATATGAAACGGCGAAAAAATTACGGCAAGCTGACGCAAGAAATGACAGGATTTTCAGCGGAGTTCGCATGGAGCTGTAAGGAAAATTTTTTTTTCAAAAATTCACCAAAAATCTACATATTGTGCTAGAGACTTTCCGTTTGTTGCAAAATGAAGGTAAATGATTGATTGTTACTCGAATGTAATAATTATGGCTTACGGATGCGTTTTTCGATCATTTTGGTCGAGTCAAAGTTGACCGAATGTTAAAATTTTGTCAGTTATCGTGATTTCGGCGAAAATATTAAAAAACTGTGAAGAGCTAAAGGAATGACATATTTTTTTGTTGTATTCTACATGAAATTTTGCACATTTTGATGTATAACACTTTATGTAACGAATAATATGAAACGGCGAAAAAATTACGGCAAGCTGACGCAAGAAATGCTAGGATTTTCAGCGGAAAACGACGTGTTGAGAAAGGATTTTTTTTTCAAAAATTTGCCAAAAATCTAAATAATGTGCTAGAGACTTTCTGTTTGTTGCAAAATGAAGGTAAATGATTGATTGTTACTCGAATGTAATAATTATGGCTTACGGATGTGTTTTTCGATCATTTCGGTCAAATCAAAGTTGACCGAATGTTAAAATTTTGTCAGTTATCGTGATTTCGGCGAAAATATTAAAAAACTGTGAAGAGCTAAAGGAATGACATATTTTTTGTTGTATTCTACATGAAATTGCGCACATTTTGATGTATAACACTTTATGTAACGAATAATATGAAACGGCGAAAAAATTACGGCAAGCTGACGCAAGAAATGCTAGGATTTTCAGCGGAGAACTGCCTAGCAGAGAGAGCGAAGGAAAATTTTTTTTTCAAAAATTCACCAAAATTCTAAATATTGTGCTAGAGACTTTCCGTTTGTTGCAAAATGAAGGTATATGATTGATTGTTACTCGAATGTAATAATTATGGCTTACGGATGCGTTTTTCGATCATTTCGGTGGAGTCAAAGTTGACCGAATGTTAAAATTTTGTCAGTTATCGTGATTTCGATGTAAATATTAAAACACTGTGAAGAGCTAAAGGAATGATGTATTTTTTGTTGTATTCTACATGAAAATGCGCACATTTTGATGTATAACACTTTATGTAACGAATAATATGAAATGGCGAAAAAATTATGGCAAGCTGACGCAAGAAATGACAGGATTTTCAGCGGCGTTCGCGCGTGCAGAGCGGAGGAAATTTTTTTTTTAAAAATTCACCAAAATTCTAAATATTGTGCTAGAGACGTTCCGTTTGTTGCAAAATGAAGGTAAATGATTGATTGTTACTCTAATGTAATAATTATGGCTTACGGATGCGTTTTTCGATCATTTTGGTCGAGTCAAAGTTGACCGAATGTTAAAATTCACTTTGGATGCTGGGTCCTTCTCCAGCATCCTAGTCTAAAACTCGCCTCACACGTTCACTTCCGACAGGTCAGTATGCGCCTTTCACGGTCCTGACGCCTTTGTGACATCTCTGCAAACGTTCTGTTGCAGCACGAATACGCTAACACTCGCAAAAGTTCAACAAAACACGTCTGCGTCAAAATATCGCTCCCGCAAGGCGCTGCTCTGATGCTCTCTGATGCGAGATGGAGAAATTGCGCATGCGCATCTGGGTGACGCTCAGAAACAAAACAACAGCTGGATCCGTGAACTCCCAGCATCCGCCGAGGCTGGATTTGAAATCTTCCGCAAACTAGGCCTACCATTATTTTTCCGCGAATATTTAAAAAAAGCATTTTCAGTTGATGTTTGCAACGTCCACTCGGCATTCGACAGACAATTTTGGACGACGTTTAAAACGTCCAACAGGCGTTTAAAGGTTAATAAGACTACTGTAATAAGAATAGACAAGAAGGGGTAGTACAGTCATACTCCAAACTTAGGCGAGGTTAGGTTCCAGAACCCCTCGCGCAGGGTGATTTTTCGCGTAAGTTTGGCATGGTCTGTAAAATGCTAGTAAATGCTTATTTCTAAAGTTTAAACACTAAATATGACCCTAATCATGCTCCCAAATTATTAAGTTAACTTTTAAATGAAATTAAAGTTACTGTAATTTCATTTAAAAGTTAGCTTAATACATAACCCTTAAAAAAGAGAAATAAATGGTTGACATAAAAATTGAGAGTTGGAAGAGAATTTCTCTCTCTCTCCCCTTCCAACCGTTCTATTTTTGGAAGTCGTCTCAACCTCTTTTTAAAAACTTCTTTATTCTGTGTCTCTTTCTCTTTGTTCTGAAATGCTTTTTCATGAACGAACAGTGTTTATATTTTGACTACTTCAACTCTTAGTTATTATGTCTATGTTTTGGAACGTATTTGCAACACTAGCGCATTTACACTTCGTAGAAGATACAGGTCAAATTAGATAAATTTAAATGATCTATTGTACAGGTAAAGACGTACAGAGAATTAATAAGTTGTAAAAATGTGTGAGCGCTAACTATGAACGAGAGAGAGAGAGATAAGGGTTGTTCTTACTCAAGAGAGTGAAATTATTTATCAATTATTACGGAGACTGAGAGAATAACACACGAGAGAGAGAGAGAGAGAGAGAGAGAGAGAGAGAGAGAGAGAGAGAGAGAGAGAGAGAGAGAGAGAGAGAGAGAATTGTCCTTCCTTGAAATATCACGTTATTTATGAAATTATTACCGAGAGAGAGAGAGAGAGAGAGAGAGAGAGAGAGAGAGAGAGAGAGAGAGAGAGAGAGAGTTATTCTTACATTAGATATCAAAAGATGGAAATTCAGTAATAAACTAACTTTTAAATGAAATTAAAGTTACTGTATTTTCATTTAAAAGTTAGCTTAAGTCAACCATTTATTTCTTTTTTTAAGGGTAATGTATTAAGAATATAGGAGTGTGTGTGACTTTCTCCCCCATTCCACCGATCTATTTTTAGAAGTCTTCTCAACCTCGTTTTTAAAAACTTCTTTATTCTGTCACTTTCTCTTTGTTCTGAAATGCTCTATGTTTTAGAGCGGCGCATTTACAGTTTGTAAACGGTACAGGTAAAATGAGATCAATTCAAAATTATCTACTGTACAGTTAAAGACACAGAGAAACAGTGCTGTAACACGTAGGTTGGCTAACTTCAAACAAGAGAGAGAGAGAGATAACAGTTGTCCTTACTTAAGAGAGTGAAATTTTTTATGAATTATTACGGACACACACACACACACACACACACACACAGAATTACAAGAAAAATTTGACCACTGATTAGCAACACTCCCCTTCTTGTCATGTTAAAAGGGATTTTGACAAAGGAAAAATCTATTTCTGGGGGAAGACCTATGTTACCCGGTGAAATTATCCATTAGCACTAATTTCTAGGTATAAGTATTGCTAAGTATACCAGAGAAAAAGCTAATCACAATGCCAGGGTTACGACCCCTGGATCGAGCTCCACTAGATGGTGTCGGTATACACAAAGGGTGAGTGGTTGCCACTACCACAGGCCTTCGTCCTATAGATCTCTCCAATCTCAAAACCCCGAAAAGTGAGGGGCCGTTGCAAACCTCATCCTCCGCGCCCAGCCAACCACCACCCCGGCCGCCATCTTGTAAACATCCCAAGTTAGCACCCCCCAAGCTTGGTATACCACTCGGGGGGGGAAAAGAAATACAGGGATGGGTCACCGGGTGACACAGGTCTTCCCCCAGAAATAGATTTTTCCTTTGTCAAAACCCCTTTTCTGGGTTCGACCTGTGTCACCCGGTGAAATTGTAACAGAGAATCAGCCATACAAAAGCTTGGTGGAGCCCTCTAAGAATTACCTTAATGGAGCTAAATAAAACTATGAGAAAATTACTGTGTTTTAATAACCCAAAGCATTTATAATAAAACATAATTAACATTATAGGGCACACAGTCTAAAACATAAAATAACTACACCAAGACACTTAAGGCTAACAAAAAAGATTACAACATGATATGCATAAAACGGCCAGGAGCCAGGCTGTGAAGCAGGCCTGACCTAAAGGTTAGAAGACATGGCGAGTAAACGAGGCAGGCAGGCGAGAGAGGAATAAGCAAAAGGATAAACTAAGGTTACATAAGCTGGTCTAGGGCTGGAGGAACAATACTTCCTGCAGCCACTGTGGAGTATTTAAGAGCCTCTAGAGACTTAAGATAGTGGCGTTTGAACACTGTTGGTGATTTCCAGCCCGTATACTTTTTAAGATCATCAAAATTCATATTATCGAAATAATTAGCCGAGGTGGCCACCGCCCGAATATCATGTACCCTAGGTACTGAATCCGGGTTTGCTTGCTTTATGAAATACAGTATTTGCTGCCTGATGGCCTTTAAGGAAATGGTTCCTCCATTTTCCCTAACAAAAAGAGGGCCAGACATTCTATTAGAAGTTCTATTTAAATAAGCTTTTAAAGTGTTAACTGAACATAAGGACAGATCCTGTGGAAGGGGAATAACCTTCCAAGGGGACCATCTATTTTGTGGATCCTCATTCTTTGCTGGAAACTTGAGATCCGGAGACAACAGAACTTCTCCTGACGGGAGGAAATCAACATGGTTCGGTTCTCTAGAGAGAGCAGACAGTTCAGAAATTCTAGCCCCTGAGGCTAGGCTTATTAGAAATAACGTTTTCCTTAACAGACTCGAGTATGAACACAGTTCATTATCAGTGTCTGATGCTAATTTAAGTACGTCATTTAAGAACCAGGAAACCGTGTGGGGACGGGTTGTTGGTCTAAGACGAGCACATGCTTTAGGAATTGATGAAAAATATGAGTCTGTAAGGTTAATATTGAAGCCATGTAAAAATATTTTTCTTAAAGCAGATTTTGCTGTAGTAATAGTACTAGAGGCCAGTCCTTTCTCAAAAAATGATCTGAAGAAAGAGATTGCAAGGTTCATGGTCATTTCCTGAGCTTCAGATTCTAATGCTAACTTTTTAACTGCTGAGTCATATTGTCTGAGAGTAGATTCCCTCTTGTCTGATTCTATGAACAGTGTATTAATAGGATCAATGTTAGCGTCTTTCTGAGCTGCAAACTTCATGAAGTCCATAAAGCTAGGGCATTCAGAATTCTTGAGGAAGCTGACGCAGTCCGAGTTTGTACTATTTGTGTCAACCTTGGATTGGGAATTTGTTTGCGCCGGAGTTTCAACTCTAGAAGAAGAGGAAACCAATTGCTCTTCGGCCAGTTGGGTGCCACAAGTGCTACTTGACCTTTGAATGATCTGAGTTTGTGTAAAACTTTCATTAATAGGTTTATTGGTGGGAACAGATAGATCCTTTGCCACCTGTTCCAGTCTATTGACATGCTTCTAGAATGTTGATATGGAACTGGCGGAACATAGTTGACCATGTTCCTTGAACTTTCTTGTGTTGGGATTATCCTCCCCACCCGCTCAGGGAAGCATCCGTATGGATCACTAATGATGGAGGGGGAAATTGGAGAAGCACTGACCTTGACAAACTCTTGACTGTTGACCATGGTCTTGAAGCCTCTTCCTCAACACTGATGGAATTAGAGACATCCTGTCTCTGTATCTGCTGTTGGCTTCTGTCTCCGCCATACTCTGTTTATATCCTTCAGTTTGGCTTTCAGTAGCAAATCTGTCACTGACGCTGAACTGAAGAGAACCCAGGACTCTTTCCTGGGTGACGAGAGGCTCTTTTGTTTTTGAGGAACTGCCTGGTAGCTTTGGCTACTTCCCTCCTTTGGCTGGCGGAAGTGACAGTTTGTGTGTGTTTAGATCCCATTGGATTCCTAACCACTGAAACTGAGCCTCCGGAACTAGACGGGATTTCTTCCTGTTTATTTGAAAACCTAAAGATTCCAGGAAGCTGATCACTATGAATGTTGCTTTTCGACATTCCTTGGCGTTGGATGCCCAAATTGGGCCCGTAGCTGTTGGACTACTGTCTCTGCCAGTTTGGTAAAAATCCTGGGTGCTATGTTGAGCCCGAATGGCATGACTCTGAACAAGTATGCTTGTTTCCCTAGTCTGAATCCTAGGTAAGGAGAGAAGTTTCGCAATTGGGACGTGATAATAAGCGCCTGAAAGATCTATAGAGGTGGTGACGGCCCCACGGGAAGTAGGGTCCGCACCTCGTAGATTGTAAGCATGCGAAACTTGTCGCATTGAATGTATAAGTTGAGACGAGACAAGTCTAGAATTACTCTTGGCTGGATTGAGTCTTTCTTCGGGACACTGAACAGCCGGCCTTGAAATTTCAGGTGTCTCACTTTCTTTATTGCCTTCTTTTGAAGAAGGTCTTTTAAAAAGTTCAGTAAGTCTTTGGATGGAGATTGATGGAATCTGACTGGCGGAGGAGGCCCTCTGCTCCAGCTCCATCCCAGACCTTTTGAAACTATGCTGTGGGCCCACGGACTGAAGGTCCAATGGTCCCGGAAGAGATGTAACCTCCCGCTAACCTGAGGAGACTCATTGAATGGAAGAGGGCTTACTTCCTCTGCCTCCTCGGCCTCCTCTTCCACGGGAAAGTGGTCTCGATGCAGTCCTACCTCTGAAGGCGGCTCTGGCTCTGCTTCCCCTCGCATGCCTGTTGTAGCCTCGAAACGCCCCTTGGCTTTCAAACGAAGCGTTGAAAGCCGGGGATGCTACGAAGGTTGGCGGAGCAGGGGTTTGCTGAGCCGGCTGCATCAGTACAAACTGCTGCTGAGGCTGGGCTTTGGAAGTGGAAGGCTGTCCGATCTGAGAGACCGGTACAGCTTGAAGCATAGTTGGAGCCTGGGGTTTTCTATATCTCCTGAACCTTTTCCTATCCCTGGATTGAGGTCCGGAGGTCTCGGTGGATTTCCTTTTAAAAGGGAGACCCCAGCGGGAGCGAAGACTTTGATTTGCTCTGGTTGCCTCTGCCAGAACATTATTGACCTCATCCTCAGGGGAGATGTTAGGTCCCCAGATAGAACTCTTCATGAGTCTATTGGGCTCATGTCTGATAGTGGCGTCTGCAAAGATATGTTTCCGGCAGTTTAGTCTCGCCACTACAAAGTCATACAGGTCCAACTGAAATGCCGCTAACAGGGATTTCGTCAGGAGCTGGAATAGAGGTTCGTCAGCGTAAGTTAACGCTGTTACCTCTGTAATAGTGATGGAATGCAGGGAGTGACTCAACCTGCACCTAGGCTCAAACTGCGCCTTCAGAAGGGCCTCCGGAATCTTGGGAAGCTGTTCACTGAATAATGTGGAGGCACACTCGGGGTCGAGTTTACCCACCGTGAACGTAGCCGGAGCTCCCGACCAAAATTCCGAATCCCCGGGGATAAGGAGGGAGGTGGGATCTGTCTCCCGGAGTTGAGGCAGCGGTTTACCCTCAATTCCTGCTTGACTAGTCAGAACTGCGATCTTAGTTGTGCAGGGGGTAGGGATGGAGTCACCTACCGAGAACATCGTAAAAGTCCCCTTAAAGGGAGTAAGCTCAGTATTCTCGCACTCCCAGTCAGTGAGGGTGCGCATCAAGGCGGATTGGGCTTGGTCCCTGGGGAAGATAACTGTTTCCTTCGGGACCTTGTCTGATCTAATCCAGGCTTCCTCTGTTAGCCTGGCATAGCCTGGGTAGGGAGGCACCAGGTCGGGTGGAAAGAACTCCAGTTCCTCCAACCGACGAGTTCCCAAGCCCTCGATGGTCAGGGTATCACTGTGCAGGGGAGCGTGAAGAGCCAGCCGCCACGGGTTCCCCTTATCAAAGGGGGGCAGTCTGGAGGCATCCAGAACAACGTAAGATTGCCGTACTGCTCCGGATTGCATAAATCCGGAGAGCAAGCTTTCCTGGGTCTGCATCCTTTGTGCCAATGACAGCACCGACTGACCAGAGGTCTCCAAGCTTGAAGCAAGCTGGGAAGAAAGGTCTTGAATCCTAGCTTCAACCTTTTTGTCTAACTTCTGCATCAGAAGTTCAGCAAAGGCCTCAGGGTCAAAGTTAGGCTGTGGAGGTTTAGCCTTAGACACCCTGGATCTCGACCCCTTGGGCGGGGGAGTAGCCTTGCTAGAGGACGCCACTGGTTTAAGAGCCAGTGACGACCCTGAGGGAGCTGGCGGATTAGACCTTTGAGGTCTAGAGGACTTTGGTAAGTCCTTCTTTTTCAAGGATTTCACCTTGGGGACAACAGACCTCGATCTGTCCTCTAGGATAGCTGGTTTGGGAAATCCTTGAAAGGAAGAAGAAGAGGAAGAAGGAGAACCAAAAAGGGGACTACCAAAACTCTCTTCCCCTGCCTCACTTACCACCTTACCTTCTCTACCTGGTGGTCCAAGTCGACACTCATCGGTTCGAGGTGGATGTTGATGGCCGCCACCTCTCCGCACAGGTTGTCATCTTGGGAGGGTTGCGTCTCTTCCTGGATCCGTTCAATGATAGGGGCGGCCAATTCCGCCGGCACTGCAGCAGATATCCGGGCTCCAGGGTAGAGGAGATTACAAATCTCCTCCGACAGGACGTAAGGCTTGCCAGACGCAACGTTCCTCCCAAATCCGCCGACCCAGATCTTCAGGGTCGACAGCGAAGAGTCACGGGTAAATCGGTCAGACTGAAAGAAAGGGTAGGATTTACTGAAAATATTCTCCAATTACCCATATATGTCAATATAAGACATTAAAGTCAAAAGGAGACTAAAGGTTAGCGGTCTCTTAAAGCTTACCGACTCATCCACCACTTGCTCGTACAGAGCGTAGCAGACTTCACAGCCATCTGGGTGCCAAACAATCAGGTCCCCAACGCGGACCGAGCAGCTGGAGTGTGACCGGCACACCTCGTGGCCACAGGGTTGTTGGAGAACCGCTGTGCACCCTAGCTCCTGACAGTGTACCATCTGTAAGTGGAAAGGCGGTACATGAGTAACGTCAAGGTAAGGCCCGCCGGAGTAGGTCCGGCGGCAATAGGATACCTTAACCTAAATTATGGGTGATGAAACATGCGTGTCATCAGGCAAAACCTACCGGAATTAAATCCGGCAGTACAAGACTAATACACAGATTTATGGGTGATGAAACATGCGTGTCATCTGGTAAAACCCGCCGAAAATGAATCTGGCAGTAGAAATAAACATAAGTTATGCTACGGAATGGCCAACTACTAATTATGTAAACATATGTACTCTAAGATAGTCTGGCGCTATGGTACTCTGCCATGATTTGCCACGGAAATCTCGTTATGTCACACATTATGGTAACGGCGTAAAGAGGCGGAGAGGAGTGTTCGCATATGGTTCAACTCTCAAACGCGCAGGGCGGGAACCAGATAGTGGAAAGCGCCAACTAACCGAAAACCATACCCACCGGAGTGGTAACATGGACAATAACAACGAAAGATCTGACTAACCTGGCGGAGACTGAACATAGCGGAAGTCATGATAGCATCCCTGGGACAGTGTTCGACGCTCCAGCTAACACTGTGGAAAGCGAGCAAACGAAACACCGGCCGATAAGGGGAAAGGTAGCAGAGTGGCGGAAACCCGGCGAACGGCGACCAGACAGGTGGGAAACACTCTCTGGAAGCCGAATGGAACTTCCCACGGGGTGCCGAACGCAAGCGATCAGTGTCCCTCTGCTAGGAAGATGCCTAGGTCACTCGCCAAAAGCTAACTGATCAGGTAAAGAAGGACTAGGCTACATACACGAAATGATCTGTGCAACTTTCGATCCCAGCCCACCCTCCAAAACCAAAACTTTTTGGCTTGGTCAGGAAGGCCAGAATGGGTGCTACAGGGGAGGGGGGGGGGGAGGAACCACACAAAACCTAGCCACACCCTCCAAAACCGACAGCCTGGTCAGGTGGAAGACTATGAATGAGGAGACCCTTCACTATTCTAACCTCACCCTCCAAAACCTCACGGCCTGGTCAGGTGGGCTAAGGGGAAAGGGCAACAACCTCACTAGCCTAACCTCACCTTCCAAAAACCAAACGGCATGGTCAGGTGGGCCAAGAGAGAATGAGGAACTCCCTCACAAACCTAACATCTCCCTCCAAAACCTCAAAACGGCCTGGTCAGGAGAGCTAGGAAGCATGAGCAACGTGTAAAAGCGCCTATTCTGTCCAGCCTAACTCTCTGAAACCGATTATGGTACGGCCGAGTAGGCTAGGCTAGAATATACCTAATCGAATAAAACTACCTGACTTCAAGAGTACTAACATAAAAAAGTTAACCATACGATGTGTGAAATATAAAAAACATATATACATAAAAATATATACTATAAATACGTAAATGACTCAATGGCAGAGAGGGCCAAACAACCACCGATATACGGGAAGCGGGGGATACCCAAGATGGCCGACCCTGACGCCGAATCACACATAAAACTAATCCAAGAATAGACATGTCATCCATCTTTGTACACATCAGAAATGATCATGAGCATAAAAATACCGCCATTGAGAAGGTACCAACTCGCTGATGGAGGAAGGGAACCAGGGAAAAGGGAGAAATTATGATCAGAAAAGGGGAGGGGGAAAACCTCCATCTCTAGCCTAGATCAGTCATGATACGGGCTCCCTAACCTCCTACCAGCGAAATGGTGATTTCTACTAATAAGACTCCAAATTGAATGGAGCATGGATAAAAACTAGCAGGAACTTTCTGCTAATAACATGCGAAGACTGAGGGTCCAGCATGGCAGAGGCAGACGCAGCCCACGTCTGGCTGCGAAGCGTTATTTACCTGGTAAACAATATATTAACGGTCAAATAATATGCCCCTGTAAGAAAAAACCAAAAGGAGATGGTACTCAACTTAGATGGTGGAAATTCGGGATGAGAAGACATGTCGAACTCAATCAAAAAACCAAAAAACACAGCACCAAAGAAAAACACGGTGTGTTTGGAAGGCGTGCTAAATTGGAATGTTTACAAGATGGCGGCCGGGGTGGTGGTTGGCTGGGCGTGGAGGATGAGGTTTGCAACGGCCCCTCACTTTTCGGGGTTTTGAGATTGGAGAGATCTATAGGACGGAGGCCTGTGATAGTGGCAACCACTCACCCTTTGTGTATACCGACACCATCTAATGGCGCTCGATCCAGGGGTCGTAACCCTGGCATTGTGATTAGCTTTTTCTCTGGTATACTTAGCAATACTTATACCTAGAAATTAGTGCTAATGGATAATTTCACCGGGTGACACAGGTCGAGCCCAGAAATGACATGTCTGACAGCTTTTGCCTTCAACCTTCTTACAAAAGACGAGGGAAGAATTTGTTTGTTCAAAATAATACGAATTTTGTAATTACAGTTTTATTATTATTATCATTATTATTTAATTTTATTAATCTTATTAATATTTGAAAATTAGTACTTATTATTAGGTAAAAAGTTTATCATACAAATAAACATACCTGTATACATGTACCATAAAAATTCATCTCACTAAGAGAGAGAGAGAGAGAGAGAGAGAGAGAGAGAGAGAGAGAGAGAGAGAGAGAGAGAGAGAGAGAGAGAGAGAGAGAGAGAGAGAGAGAGAAACTATTACTTTTAATAATATTTAATGTTATTTAATTTACACATTAAAGCTTGAAAACTTATAAATTACATAAAAAAATTAAATACTTTTGCAGGTTTCTCAGTATTCGCGTCTGTGAAAAACTCGTGTATGACCATTAGTTACGTTCCAATGAAAAATTCGTGTGTCTGCGAATTTGTGCAACTCAAATCGCGCAATTTCCGGGTATTACTGTATTGCTGATTAAGAGTGAATGGTCAAAGGTCAAAGATTTCTTATGTAATTCTCTTCTCTCTCTCTCTCTGTCCATAATAATTCATAAAAAATTTCATGCTCTTAAGGATAACTGTTGTCTCTCTCTCTCTCTTGTTCGTATTTGGCGCAACCTACGTATTACTGTTTCTCTGTATGTCTTTAACTGTACAGTAGATACTGTAATTTTAAATTGATCTAACTTTACCTGTACTGTTAACAAACTGTAAATGCGCCATTCTAAAACATAGACATAGAACATTTCAGAACAAAGAGAAAGAGACAGAATAAAGTAGTTTTTAAAAACGAGTTTGAGAAGACGTCTAAAAATAGATTGGTGGAATGGGAAGAAAGAGAAATAATATACTAATCTTTACACTCTCCTATATTTTTATGTCAAGCATTTATTTCTTTTTTTGAGGTAATGTATTAAGCTAACTTTTAAATGAAATTACAGTAACTTTAATTTCATTTAAAAGTTAGTTTAATACTGAATTTCTGTCTTTTGATATCTAACGTTTCCTTCCTTCACAGCTAGAATAGAAGTTAAGGACCTTGACTACTGGGAAAGACTACAAATCTTAAATTTATATAGTCTCGAAAGGAGAAGAGAACGCTACATGATAATCCAGGCATGGAAACAGATAGAAGGAATTACCGAAAACATCATGGAGCTAAAAATATCAGAAAGAGCACGCAGAGGTAGATTAATAGTGCCCAAAACTATACCAGGAAAACTAAGGAAAGCACACAGGACAATAATCCACCATGCACCAGCATCGATAATGCAGCGTCTATTCAATGCGCTACCAGCTCATCTGAGGAACATATCAGGAGTGAGCGTAGATGTGTTTAAGAATAAGCTCGACAAATATCTAAGATGCATCCCAGACCATCCAAGATTGGAAGATGAAAATATACCAGAAGATGCATTAGCAATTCTCTGGTAGACATCAGAGGTGCCTCACACTGAGGGACCTGGGGCAACCCGAACGAACTGTAAGGTCTGTAAGGTAAGGTGTAAGGTCTCTCATGTCATTCTCTTTGTCTCCATAATAATTCATAGATAATTTAACTTGATATTTCAAGTAAGGACAATATCTCTCTCTCTCTCTCTGTAATGATAAATAATTTAACTTTCTTAAGTAAGGGCCTCTCTCTCTCTCTCTCTCTGTAATGATAAATAATTTCACTTTCTTAAGTAAGGGTCTCTCTCTCTCTCTCTCTCTCTCTCTCTCTCTCTCATAGTCAGGGTTCACACATTTTTAAAAGTTATTATTTCTCTGTACAGTCAAACCCCTAACTTACGCGAGGTTAGGTTCCGGAGCCCCTCGCGCAAGGTGAATTTTTGTGTAAGTTTGGCATGTCTTTAAAAATGCTAACAAATGTTTATTTCTAGAGTTTAAGTACTAAATATGATTCTAATCATTTTCCCAAACTATTAAGCTAACTTTTAAATGAACTAAAGTTAGTGTCATTTTATTTAAAATTTAGCTTATTACCCTTAAAAAAGAAATAAATGGTTGACGTAACAACTGAGCACTGCACAGTTTCATAATAGCGCATTTACAATAGATGTGTACGTATACTAATGTTACCCCTAATTCATGGGATGCCATTTTCTTTTTCACTTAGAGTAAAAGCCGTTTTCTTTGCGTCACAGTCATAACAAAGGTACAATTCAATAAAATAACGAAAACATGTACATAATGTTCGCAGAAGGTAGTACATTACAGGTAAAATTCAATTTAAAATTATATACTGTACAAGTAATGACGTACAGAGAAATAATAAGTTGTAAAAATGTTTGAGCACTAACTACGAGAGAGAGAGAGAGAGAGAGAGAGAGAGAGAGAGAGAGAGAGAGAGAGAGAGAGAGAGAGAGAGAGAGAGAGAGAGAGAGAGAGATACTGTAATACAGTAACTGTATTGCTTTTGTATTGTATTTATGCGCAAATATATAAATACAAATTTTCCATTCTGATTTAAGTACTTAAAAATTAAACACACTTTCTGCAGGGGTGTCATCTTTGAAAAGTGCAGTGACTTTGCAAATGGGTATCACATCTTGTAAAAGCACCAACTGAACTTGCTGTAATTACAAGCACATACAGATTGCACCAGCACTTTTCTCCGAGGTTAACAAAGTAATTTTCAAAGAATGGCACTTATACAACTCTTAGTTACATCTCTGATATTACATTAACGAATTCATTTTGTCAAATGAGCGCGACTATACAACCTCATCTCAAGGTCATGTAAAGTCCTAGTGACAAAGACTTTGCGAATGGACATAATACTTGTATGATATTTATGTACAAAAATATAAATATAAATTTTCCATATCGATTTTACAGGTAAAAGCATGAAAACTTATAAATGTACTTCAAACATTAAACAAGCATTTTCTGCAGGGGTATCATCCTTGAAAAGTGCAGTAACTTTGCAAATGGGTATCACATCTTGTGAAAGTACACTAACTGAATGTGCTGAAATACCTTTGCATCATATATATGCCTGTACAAAAATAAAAATAATACATTTTCGATACAGATTTTACACATAAAAGCATGAAATGCATTTTTCATACAGATTTTATACATAAAAGCATGAAATGCATTTTTCATACAGAATTTACACATAAAAGCATGAAATGCATTTTTCACACAGATTTTACACATAAAAGCATGAAATGCATATTTCATATAGATTTTCACATAAATGCATGAAATGTATTTTTCATACAGATTTTACACAAAAGCATGAAATGCATTTTCCATACAGATTTTACACATAAAAGCATGAAAACTTGTAAATTACTTCGAAAATTAAACATAACCACTTCTGCAGGGTTTCTTGAGAATTTCGTGTGTGTGAAAAAATCGCGTATGCCAATTAGTTAGGTTCCAGTGAAAAGTTCGTGTGTGTGTGTGTGAATTCGTGCAACTTGAATCGTGTAAGATCGAAGTATTACTGTATGTCTTTACCTGTATAGTAGACAGTTTAAATTGATCTAATTTTACCTGTACCGTCTACGAAGTGTAAATGCGCTAGTGTGGCAAATACGTTCTAAAACACAGAGACATAATAACTAAGAGTTGTATTAGTCAAAATAAAAAACACTTGTTTGTTCATGAAAAAGTATTTCAGAACAAAAAGAAAGAGACTCAGAATAAAGAAATTATTAAAAAGAGGTTGAGAGGACTTCTAAAAATAGATCAGTCGGAAGGGGAGAGAGACAGAAATTCTCTTCCAAATCTCTATTTTCATGTCAACCATTTATTTCTTTTTTTAAGGGTAATGTATTAAGCTAACTTTTAGATGAAATTACAGTAACTTTAATTTCATTTAAAAGTTAGCTTAATAACCTGGGAGCATGATTAGGGTCATATTTAGTGTTTAAACTTTAGAAATAAGCACTCACAATATTAGCATTTTTAGAGACCGTGCCAAACTTATGCAAAAATTCGCCTTGCACGAGGGATTCTGGAGCCTAACCTCGCATAAGTTCAGGGTATGACTGTACAATGTACCCCCTGGCTCCCGAAAATTCAACACCCTACTTCAAGGCGCAGAGATAGGGGAAAAAAAAAGAGATTCCTATGCTTCCTCGCCCAATACCATGCCAGCCACTGAAAATAGCTCCAAGGTACTGCAATTTTCAAACACTGTTTCAACTTCTTTCAAATAGCGAGACGCAAAGATTGGCTCGCATTTCCAGTAGGCTGACTGCAGAATGGAAGTGAGGGACATATGTGCCTGAAAGCTAATAAGGTAGAGACTGCCCTGACATCATGAGCTTTCACTTAAAAGTAGGCAAAATGTCTTCCTGAATCTGAGAGTACGCCTCAGAAATTAAGTCTTTGACAAAGAAGGACAACATGTTCTTAGTCAGAGGGCACGATGGGTTCTTGACAGAGCACCAGAAGTTACTGGATGGTCCTTTGACCTTCTTGGTCCTGCTCAGGTAGTAACTTAAAGCCCTAGCAGGACAAAGAACTCTCTTCTTCTTCAGAGCTAAGGTATCCGTTAAGGACTTCATGGAGAAAGAACGGGGCCAGGGCTTGGAAAGGTCCTCATTCTCGGGTATAAATCCAAGGATAAAGAAGCAAACTGTCTCTCCTTGTGAAAAAACCTACCCTTTATCGATGGCTTGGAACTCGCTAATATGTTAGCAGTAGCCAAGGCCATGAGAAAGATAGTCTTCCAAGTAAGGTTTCTCCAAGATGGGTTCAAAAGAGGGACCTGTCAGCCACTTCAACACTACGTCCGTTAAGATCTGGGATTGATGCAAGATTCAGGACCCCTGTGTTTAAACACTGAGCTAAACACAGCTCGATGCCCCTTAATGGTGGAGGACGAGAGATTCCTAGCTCTCCTCGGATATAAAAGGAAATCTGCAATTTGGGTCACAGATGTCTCAGAAGAAGGGATGTTGAGTCTGAGACACCAGCTTTGGAAAATTGCCCCTTAGCCTGGGAGACAGGGCTAGGAAATCAACAACTGCGTCTTGCAATAGCTTCTGCAGCACGTCTTGAAAACCCTTACGCTTTGACATGCTTCCAGACAGTCTGAAGCCTGTCAGGACAAGAGCAGACAACCCTTTGTTATCTCTTAAAGTGAGGCTGTCTGAGTAGACATGGTTTTTGGGGCAGGAGTCTCAGAAAATCCACCCACAAACGTGGCAGGTCCTGGAACCATTCTTTCATGGGCCAGAAAGGGACTATGAGAGTCATCGTACCATTGCGATAAGCCCAAGACTTGTTCAACACTTCCCTGACTATGTTGAAGGGCACAGAGGTCCAAGTGGGATCAGTCTAGCAGGATGGCGTCTGTTGCCCATGCTAGAGGGTTCGGGGCCAGAGAACAAAAGAGAGGAAGTCGATGGTTCCTTGTGGCAAATAGGTCCAATGTCGGTCTGCCCCATAGTTTCGCAGATTCCGATAGACCAGGGGATCCAAGGTCTACTCGGTGGGAAGGACCTGCTTTCAATGGCTCAATTCGTCTGGCAGAATATTTAGTTTGCCCTGAAAAAATCGAGTGAAGAGACTCACTAGATTTTGATCTGTCCACAGTAGAAGGTCTCTAGCTGTCTGGCAGAAAGAAAATAAGTGAGTGCTGCCTCACTTCCATATATATGTTAGGGCTGTGGCATTGTCTGAATGGACTACCACAGTCTTGTTGTGAACTAGGCTCAAGAAGCACTGCAGCCCTAAGTGAACTGCTTTCAGCTCTCTGACACTGATGTGAAGGTTCTGTTCTTCTAGCGACCTTGTACTGGAAACTTCCCGGTTCCCCAACCTAGAACTGTGGAGTCTGAATAGCAGTCTAAATCTGGGGTCAGGGGATGAAGGGCTTTCCTACTGAAAGTCTACGTTCAGACTGCCACCACTGCCAGTTGGACTTGATCTCAGGGTTTATGGGAAACATGTAGGTGCCTGGCTGTACTTCACTATCCCAGTTGGCCTTAAGATAGAGTTTGTTCAACTTGACGAACGTCTTGATGGACAACAGAGTCCCCAGTAGGCTCATCCACTGATGGGCCGAGCAAGATAAATGGGCTAGAAACTTGTGGACCGTTTGAAGGCAGCTGGTGATTCTCTTGGCAGATGGAAAAGCCCGAAAAGTCAGAGTTGAGACTAATCCCCACATAGAGGAACTCTTGCAACGGGGCCAACTGGGACTTCTGAAGGTAGATGGTAATTCCTAGTTCTTGAGATAGGAGATGTTCAAGTTCTTCATGTACTTTCCCTCGAAGGGGATCAAAGAGGCAAGTCGCCCAGGTATAGACTGATGTTTATGCCTATAAAATGAAGTCATCTGTTAGAGGAGCGAGGACTTGAGTGGACATTTGAGGTGCTGTAGAGAGGCTGAAGCAAAGAGCCTGAACTGAAAGATTTTAGCAAGCGCAGGGTGCTTGGGAGATGGCGCTGGGCACTCCAAGAGGAGACAGGTGTTTAGACATTGAGGTGGGATGCCTGAAAGTGTCCTGGATGACGAACCTTAGATACTTACTGGAGTCTGGGTGGATGGTTATCATCCACTTGACCTGGTGAGTGGATGAAAGGACTGACTGGTTTGTCTCCATCTTGACCTTTGTCTTCCGGACAAAGAGATTGAGGGCGCTTATGGTGAGGACTGGTCTCCAAACCCCGATGATTTGGGGACCACAAACAGATGGAAGTCCCTCTGAGTTTATGTCCTCGACTTCTTCTATGGCTCTCTTTCAAAAGAGGGAGGAGACCCCCACCTAAAGGGCTGAATGTTTTTCTGAGCCTCTTGAGTAGGCCATCAAAACAATGGGAGAGGGGCCCAAAGGGGGCTCTCCAGGAATGGAATTGAGTACAGGCAGTCCCGGTTTCTGACGGTTCCGGCACCACTGACGTTCGAGGTTACGACGCTTTTCAAATATATTCATCAGAAATTATTTCCTGGCTTACGACGCATGTTTCGGGATTTACGACATTTAAATGACGCCAATCCGACGGAAGAAATATGGCCCCAAAATGGCAGAATAATCATAATTTGAAGGTTTTTGATGTAAAACTCAATAATAATGCAGTTTACATCGTTTTCAATGCACCCAGAGCATTAAAAGTAAGGTTTTCTTATGATTTTTGACGATTTTCGACGATGTTCCGGCTTACGACGATTTTCGGGTTCGCAAGAACGGAATGTAAACCGGGACCGCCTGTACAGTATACCCCCTGTATTTGTGGGGGAGGCATACCACAACCCCCACAAATAGTTAAAATCTGCGAATAGTTAACACCAACCCCCTCTCAAAATGCTTACAACCGCCTATCTTGAAAGGTCAAATACCAAATGTATACCTTCAATTAGCATCCTACATCAAATGTACCTTAAACTATTATCCTATTACTGTATTAATCTTTGAAATGATATTAACCCTTAAACGCCTACTGGACGTATCATACGTCGACTAAAATTGTCTGTTGGGTGCCAAGTGGACGTACTGTACGTCGACTACAAAAAATTTCAACCTTCGGTCAACTTTGACTTGACCGAAATGGTCGAAAAATGCAATTGTAAGCTAAAACTCTTAAATTCTAATAATATTCAATCATTTACCTTCATTTTGCAACAAATTGGAAGTCTCTAGCACAATATTTCGATTTATGGTGAATTTTTAAAAAACTTTTTCCTTACGTCCGCGCGGTAACTCGGCCGAAAATTTCAGAAATTCTTTCGTCATTTTGTCGTAATTTTTGCACTGTTTTATATTAGCCATTACGTAAAGTTTTATATATGAAAATGTGTGCAATTTCATGTAGAATACAACAAAATACAACCCATGGTTGTAGCTTTTATCAGTTTGGAAATATTTTCATATAAATCTCGATAACTGCCAAAATTTCAACCTTCGGTCAACTTTGACTCGACCGAAATGATAAAAAAGGAATTGTAAGCTAAAACTCTTAAATTCCAGTAATATTCAATCATTTACCTTCATTTTGCAACAAATTGTAAGTCACTAGCACAATATTTCGATTTTCGATGGATTTTTGAAAAAACTTTTTCCTTACGTCCGCGCCAGAAATTCTTTCGTCACGTTGTCGTAATGTTTGCACCGTTTTATATTAGTCGTTACATAAGTTTTATATATGGAAACAAAGTAATTTCATGTAGAATACAACAGGAAATAACTCATGGTTGTAGCTTTTATGAGTTTTGAAATATTTTCATATAAATCACGATAACTGCCAAAATTTCAACCTTCGGTCAACTTTAACTCGACCGAAATGGTAAAAAACGCAATTATAAGCTAAAACTCTTAAACTCGACCGAAATGGTAAAAAACGCAATTATAAGCTAAAACTCTTACATTCTAGTAATATTCAATCATTTACCTTCATTTTGCAACAAACTGGAAGTCTCTAGCACAATACTTCAATTTATGGTGAATTTCTGAAAAAAAAAACTTTTTCTTTACGCTCCATGTAACTGGGCGAACATCTCAGAAATTCTTTAAATCACGTTGTCGTAATGTTTGCATCGTTTTACATTAGTCGTTACATAAACTTTTATATATGAAAATGTGCACAATTTCATGTAGAATACAACAGAAAATAATTCATGGTTGTAGCTTTTATCACTTTTGAAATTTTTTCACATAAATCACAATAACTGCCAAAATTTCAACCTTTGGTCAACTTTAACTCGACCGAAATGGTCGAAAAATGCAATTGTATGCTAAAACTCTTACATTTTAGTAATATTCAATCATTTACCTTTATTTTGCAATAAATTGGAAGTCTCTAGCACAATATTTCGATTTATGGTGAATTTTTGAAAAAAACATTTTCCTTATGTCCGCTCGGTAACTCTGCTGAACATCTCAGAAATTCTTTCGTCACGTTGTCGTAATGTTTGCACTGTTATATTAGACGTTACATAAACTTTTATATATGAAAATGTGCGCAATTTCATGTAGAATACAACAGAAAATAACTCATGGTTGTAGCTTTTATCAGTTTTGAAATATTTTCATATAAATTACGATAAATAGAAAAAATTCGACCTTCGGTCAACTTTAACTCGACCGAAATGGTCGAAAACTGCAATTGTAAGCTAAAACACTTACAGTCTAGTAATATTCAATCAATTAGCTTCATTTTTCAACAAACGGGAAGTCTTGAGCACAATATTTCGATTTATGGTGAATTTTTGAAAAAAACATTTTTTTACATTCGAGCGTTACGGATTCATGCATCATATTGTGATAATATTTTCTCTGTGTTGCTTTGATCGTTTTACAATTTGTTATATACCAAAATCATCGCAATTTAGTGTACAATACAAAGAAAAAAAATAATCCGTTAGCTTTAACCGTTTTGCTCACAGCGCGATTTGTATAAAATTATATATGAAAAATTTTTTTTGCGCTGTCATATATTTCAATATTTATATATGATAATGATATTTTTTTTCATTTCTGATGGTTGCATAATAAACTTCAGGCAATGACAAAAAAGGAGCCAAAAATGAACTCTTAATCTTAAAAACTAAGCGTGCTGTGATATTTTGAAAAAAACTTTTTTTCCGCTTCGGCGCTAACTCCCGAACGCCGCCAGCATACGGGAGACGTTTTTCTAAATAGAGGCTCGGCGTTTAAGGGTTAATATCATTTCAAAGTCATCTTAAACTTTTTACCCTTAAAAAATATATGTACATACTTCTAACTCTTCTAGCCAATAACAGAGAGAGAGAGAGAGAGAGAGAGAGAGAGAGAGAGAGAGAGAGAGAGAGAGAGAGAGAGAGAGAGAGAGAGAGAGAGAGTATCTTTCTATCAACCACTCACCCTTTCTATCTATCTATCCATCTCTCACATTTTGAGTATCCTTTGGTGAGAGAGAGAGAGTTTTGAGTATCCTTTGGTGAGAGAGAGAGAGAGAGAGAGAGAGAGAGAGAGAGAGAGAGAGAGAGAGAGAGAGAGAGAGAGAGAGAATTAAATTTCTGACTCACATCAGGATTGAACCCAGGTCTTTCAATTGAAAGAGGATGTTTGTTCTTGCATATTATGACAAAGAAAGAGGGCATAACTCTGGAAAGAGAGAGAGAGAGAGTTATTCTTACGTTAGATATCAAAAGATGGAAATTCATGATTTATGAAGCAAAAAGAGACAGATTTTTCAGTATCCTTGACCATCTGTGGACAACATTATCTCCCCTTCATGGTCTATGTCAATATATCAAGTTAACTGATAGGTACTGCACCCCACCCCCTCGCTCTGAAGAATCCAAGAAAAAGACTGGGAATGATATGTATTTGTTTAAAATTTTTAATAATTTACTATACAAATGCAAAAAGTTAAAATTATAGCATGGAAAATATGGAAAAATTAATAACCAAGTAACATCACATTTATCTATAAAACTACAGTATACAAAACACATAAACATATGTTAAATATGCATAAAAATCTATCTCAGTAAGAGAGAGAGAGAGAGAGAGAAATATGAAATACAAAGAACAATTTAGAAGATGAGAGAGAGAGAGAGAGAGAGAGAGAGAGAGAGAGAGAGAGAGAGAGAGAGAGAGAGAGAGAGAGAGAGAGAGAGATTTTTCAGTATCCTTCGAAGGGTATTTGACCACTAAGTGGCAATCCTTGCAGTCAGTATGTTGTCAAAATATTTGACATATTTGAAAGGTTACACACCCACCCTCACTCCAAAGCTTTCAGAAAAAGATGAGGGAAAGTATTTATATTGAACTAAAATCTTACTAATTCACTATATTTTCTTTAATGAACTGATGTTTTGTTGTTTAGTACATTAAAATTAGTATTTGAAAATTAGTAAATCATTTATTTATCACACACAACAAATAAACATACATATTTGTTAAAATTCTCTCATCTCAGTAAGAGAGAGAGAGAGAGAAAGAGAACTGGGAAAGGAAGGAGAATAAAAGAGAGAGAGAATTATTTTTTTTATTATTTAATGTTATATTTCATCTTATTAAACTTAATACCTTAATATGTGAAAATTAGTACTGTAAAGGTGTTTTATTATTTTTACTGGGAGTTTTGATATTTCACATTATTATTTCATACCTTCATATACCGAACGTCTTCTAAAAGATTAGTACTGTAAATCATTATTTTATCATAAAATGACACGGGACTGAACTCAGAAATAGATTTTCCTCTGTCAAAATCCTTTTTATCAGGTACAGTACAGTGTTTAGTCATGAAAATAATATGAAAATTCAGAGTATTGCTCTACAAAGAAATCCACAAATGGGTGAATTTTCCCACGAATAATTTATAGATAGGTTGCACAGAAAATTCTGAGTCGATAGGTTGCACAGAAAATTCTGAGTCGCTGAGTCTGTGAATTGTGAGAATGCTAATACGGGGGGGTTTACTAGTCCTCCCTCAGAACTTTGACAATCCACTGTTCTGTCCCTCTGATCCTCCGCTTCCGATGAAAATGCAAAGTGTTAGGAAGGAGCTTCCCCGTGCTGTAGGAAAGAAAACTCCTACAAATTACGAGGGAGGAAAGACGAAGGAAGCCTTACCTTGCTCCCTCTCAGATCTCCTTGAGTGCCTTCCTAGAAGACAAGGAAAGGACCATTGTGGGGAGCCTAGGCCTATCATCTGGATGGCTCCTCATCAGGAAGGTTGGGGTAGGCAGGACTGGGGCTAGCTAGAGCCAAAAAAGGGTAGGAAAGCTTGCACAAAAATACTGAAAGATAGCTGCATAGGCTAGGAGACCCGAGGTCGAAATGAGTGCTTGGCGCTCTGAGCAGGAGATTGATAATGAAGAGTTGGCGCTTGGGAGCTGGCGACGGGCACTCAGAAGTGGGCACCGGACGCTTGGCAACTGGCGGCAAGCTCTCAGGAGCTGGTGCTGGGCGCTTGGAAACTGGCGTCAGACACTCAGGAGCTGGCGTCAGATGCTCAACTTGGGAGCAAATACTGGCGCCCAACAGATGTATGGTCAGGAGAGAACTACTCCGGCTGTTCCATGCATTAAACTGCTAACTAGGCAGTGGAGAAGAGCAGCCAGCATCATCTGCGTGCCTCTTCAATGGACGAGACAAATCAAGAAAGTCTCGAGAGTCGGATGACAACTAGTGCACATCCAAGATGCTTTTCCAGTGGCTGTCTGTCGAAACCTGGGATATACATGCAACAGGTTCGACTGAAGGGGCAGCGACCCGTGGGCCAACAACCTCAGCCTTCACTGGACTTTCATTATGTCTTCTCCTATGTTTACGGGAATATGACAGTGACCTTGGTCTAGGAGAACCAAAGGGACGCGTAGCCACCTTCTCCACTTCACTGTATTCACTACTAGGTTAAAATATTGTTAAACCTATACTGGAGACTGGCAATGGCAAAGGGGGGAAGAAAGAATAAAAGGGTTATCTTCTAACCTAGGCTTAGCTAAGAGAAGCACATTTCTCGGCGCTAGAGGCTGCATTCTTCTTCCTATCAGTAACTTCTCTAGGTGAGATTTAAGTACCTTCCACTTACGCTCACTTGGCCCTCAGCCCTTGAGAGTGGACGCCACGCACTCGGGAGCTGGTGCAGGGCGCTCGGGCAATCATTACATTCAGCACCAGTTCTGCCTTACTACATTAGTGCACCCTACACTTGCTGCAAACCTTCACTATAGTAGCAAAAACTAGATGAACTTGAATCAGACAGAAAAACAACATCTGGAAAACTGATTCTGAAAGCTATCAAAACTCGAAGGCTACTCAAAATAAGCAATAAAACTTTGCTAAAATCCAGCCATACAACCAAAAATCAGTAGTGGGCAGGGCTTGTCACCTACACTATCAAAGTGCTACCACGATTTTTTAAATAAAGGCTGCCGCGCAAATTGAAACTACAGCTATGTACTTACTTGGTAAGTTATTTATATGAAATTACCATTTTCAGATTTGAAAAGGTGTATTAAGAATTACTTGCCTTTCATATTTCAAACTACACAGCATTGCAATAATTATTAAAACTTCCAATACAGTAAACACCCCGTATTCACATTCCCACGATTCGCGGACTCATATTCACGGATTTCTCTTTGGAACGTATCTACCCATTATTCAAGGAAAATTCACCCATTCCCAGTATTTTTCACTGAGAAATATTCACTAAATACTGTACTTTCATCTCATTTTCATGACTAAATGCACTTTTTGTGATAAAACTATTAAAATACTCAAGTAATGCTCGAGTTACGATAATTCAATTTTGCAATGGAGTAAGCAATTAATACCGATATGACAATATTATTTATGAAATATTTTAAAATTTCACACGGGCGCAGGCAACATCGTAATCTGGCAGTGAGAGACCAAATTACAATAGAAAACTTTTCCTCCATCTCTTTATCCCATCTTCTAATTAAAAAAATAAAAGAGAATGATAAAAGTATTGTTAGAAATGTTATACTCTTGTCTAAATGTGTACAGCCATAAACAACCGACGAAGAAACTGTTGTTTTGCTTATAACCGAATCGGATAACAATCATCGTAAGGTAATAAACAATTACCGTAGGTTATGACACAAATGACGTTAAGTAGAATAGGACTGATATATTTTTACATTATACCCTTATTCTCTGTGAATAAAAGATCGTCAAGGAAATATACTGCTAAATTTAAGCTGCAAGTTGTAGCTGAAGCTGAGAAAACAATGTTCAAGCTGCTAACGATTATACTGTAAATTATCGTGCATCAGCAACATGGATGAAACTCGATCGTAATTAAATTGGGAGAGAAAGTAATTTAATCAAAACTACTGGGCATGAAAGAACACATTACTGTTATTTTTACGCCGATAAATGATAAATATGTAAAGCTGTATTATGATGAAATCAAGTGAAAATAGCCAACAGAATCTTGAATATTTTTTACACAAAACAAACGCCCCCCAACGGCCATTGTCAATCAACATCTATTAACGAAAATAGATAAATTAATTTCACAACGAGATGTTTTTAGTCATATTTCGACTTAAAAACACTTTGTATAACGAAAAATAACCTTGCCCCTTATAAATAAAGTATCTAGACTCTAGAGATTTGTTTACGCTACCTAGAAGCAAGAAAAGCGCTCTGAACTGAGTTAAATGTGGTGAAATAAACACTGGTAAACATTTCCAGACCAAAACATTGATCGCTATGATCGCAATTTACAATACAAAAGCAATACAAGAATATATACATTATTGGATACAGTGAATTAAGGCATAACATTTTAAAAGACTCATGGAAAAGATGCATATTCCTTATGTTGACATTTGTATAATATGATATGTGATTATAGAGTAGAGTGTAATGTAGGCTACGCTACCGTGTATGTATACAATCTTCTTCTTCTTCGTTTTAACATGCTTTTATACCCATTTTTATATGGGGTAAGCACGGTGCCTTCTTTTGAAGGACTTTGATTTGGCGGTGGGGTAGGCCGTAACCTTGACCGGCTGCCCTGCCTGACATCGCTTAGACCCGGTAACGAATGTGTACATGTATTACCGAAACCCCGCTCCCTTTCTCCCAGCAGCACGAGGAGAACTGGGTGGGTAGTCCGACAGTTCGAGACGTGTGAGGTGTCTGTTATGTTTTTTAGAAGATGTTGGAGTGGCTTTGTTTTTATGTGTATTAGTCTGTAACATCCATTTGCTTTCAGCAAACCTATCCGTTGATTACATACGTAATCCCGGGATATCTACACGGATAGCAAAGTTTCGCCTCTGACTGGTCGGCTGCGGGATTGAACCCCGCCACAGGCTTCTATGAAGTCTGTGGTTGCCACTCTACCAACCAAGCCATCGAGGCTCACCGTTTATGTATACAATATACCATAGTATAGGCTAAGCTAATTCTTGTTTGTTATTCAATTTCTCTATGTATTGAATTATCAAAATTCACTTTGCATGAACCTCCCGAATTAGCTGATATTAATAATTACTATACCGAGTATGTAGAGAGTATATTTTATAGTGTAGGCTAGGCTACCATATATATATATACATGAATACTAAATACCCTAGTGTAGGCTAGGATATGTTCGAGATATTTTTTGGTATTATGTTTTTTCCAACACACGATGGTTTTTTTTTTTGGAACCTAACCCCATTGTGAGTAGGATAATACCTATATAAGCATTTTTAATTTGTTTTGTGTGTGTTTGAACTATCAAAATAGGCAGTGCTAAATGTTTTTAGAAGGGTTCTAAGTATTCGCTGGTTTTAGCTATTCGTGGGGGGGGGGGGTGGTACGCATCCCCGCGAATACAGGGGGTTTACTGTATCTCGGTTTTCTCTGTTTCCCTTCCTAGACTTTAATATTCAGGATAATGAATTTTACTACTTTTTCCATTCGACTTTCACAAATTTGAGTTAAAAGCCCATTCTGATTTCCTTTCTTATCTCTGTAGACAGTCCAATGCTTCTTGTATATTTGCCAAAATTACTTTTCTTACCATTGCATCATCTTTTCAACATTCCCATCTACATCACCTCATATTATTTTAAATAAAACCACTTACAATTGATTATTAGAGTACTCTACACTGCTTACCATACTCTAACATATTTTTCCTCCTTATTAGAGCTTCTTTTAACCATCTACTTGTGTCTCCTAGAAAAAATAGTGGCTTGTTCATCAAAAGCTTCAGCAAGTCTATGCAAACAGCATCCTTAATCTAAAATATCATTTGCCAATAAGTTTTACATAAAATATGGCAATGGTGTCTGGTATTTAGTAAAAAAAAAAATCCACATTAAGTATTATGTATATATTTACATAATCTCATGATTTAAACAACAGAAAACCATCACTACACCTTGAAGCTTGACCAAGGAGACACAGGACAAATGCAGACCCAAATGGTTCACAGATTGCATGTACTCAACAGCCCCTGCAACAATCCCTGTGAATATGGGGATAAATTTTGCTATCAAATATAAAGAAAATAAAGCACAGTAATTATTACACTTACTCTTTTGACAACCTGGAGTTTGTCTGGGGCATGATCAAACAGTGTATCAAAGGCATCACGTTCACATCTTTGACCCAAGTCATCATAAGTGCCAGTCAGTTCTTCATTCACTATGCGATGATTAAGTTGGCCATCACGTTTCTGTCATTAAAAGATAAATGGATGAGAAGACATAGAAGAGAAAATCTTTTGTAAGGAAGGTAAAAGTTAGTAATAGTTGAACTAATACTGTTATGAAGTACACTTAGAATACACCCCCTGAGATATGCCCCAAAGTAGGGGTGAAGCTTTGAAAAGAGTGGAACTGGGCAAGGAATGATCTATGACCCCAAAGCTAACCTAACATGCAATTTTTTTTTTTTAACCAAAATAAATTTTAGCCCACAATCATGGTCTTCGAAAGTCCAAATGTATCAATTTCCATTAAAAGAAAACAATAGTTATCTTGCAGTACTACCACATGTACGTGAACATCCACGTCTCAAGTAAGAAAAACTTGTTCTTGTGTGTTATCTGATCAATGAGCAGCAAGAGCCAGCTTGGGAGGAAGGCACTCCTATTATAAGAGATGGAATTATATGACAGTTAATTTTTATCAAATTACTGTATGCGCCGTTTATAAGCTTATCTGGTGTATAAGTCAACCTACAATATTCTGGGGTGTAATATTCAGGTTTGCATATTTTTCCTGTTTCATACAACTCCAAAAAGTAATGCAGCACCACATAACAAATGCATAACAAACAAGATATTTGCAATTTAACTTTTTGATAATAAAGGATTAGCTCACATAATTAGTCCAAATATACTGATGTACTTTACCTGTTGGTACCACTCATACACTACACAAACATGTATCATGTAGCATAAACATTAGGACAAACCTCTTCTGAAAATGTAATTCTCATGATACATAAGATGTAATGAAGTCATGTTGTAGGGGCAAAATTTTAAGGGTTGCATTATAGACAAGTATTTACAGTTCTTTTGAAGCAGTATATTTTTTGAGTTTACAGAATGTTTTTGTTGGAAATAAACATGCTAGTGTATTTATAGTACAAGCTTCAGTTCCAAACATTTTTTAAAATCTGAAAATCCTAAGGGTTTTGGATAAGAGACTGTGAACCTGTGCTGAAGATCACTACTAATGCAATGCTGCAACGTGTAATCCATTACTATAATCTCTATATTACACAGATTTATTAAATATGAGTTTCAGAAAGAAATTATTGCAATGGGCTGTGAGAGTTATGGCAAGTGGTCTCCAACAGGTTTTAGGCAGGCAGTTTCCCTTGCTTAACCCTCAAAGGTAAAGGTTCATATTTTACATTTGGCATATAATTCGACCACTAGTTTTGGAGAGATATTTTTAGACTTCAAATGCTGACTTACACACTGTCATACATGGTACATTTAATCCATAATAAACCCATTACAGATGAGTGTCAACTTACAACAGATGCAACTTATGACAATCAGCGTTTATGATAGAGGCAAAGAAAAAATTAAGAAAAAATAAGAAAACTATAAAAGTTATAAAAATCTGCATGACATCATGAAGCAGACTTATGAGTAGCAGTCCCAGCCATGCATGTAAAACATGCCAAACACTATCAAGCATGTATATCTAATAACACATATGATCATACAATTAAACAGTTTGAGAATGTATGGCTTAGTTGGAGGGACTGATTAACAGTTCGATCCAAAATTCTCTGATGCATACTGACATGTAAATGTACACCAGCTGCATTCTGCAGCAGTGTACAATCAAACTTGTTTGATAGTTTGTGGCCTGCCTAACATGCATGAACACGCACACATCTCCTGCTTTAATTTCTTGTTCAAAACACTGCCTTGTGCTAGTATCACTAGCACGAGAACAATAGCTGTCAGTTGTGCTTCATTAACTGTTCAAAAAGTTTTTTTATTAAGCTGCAGTATGTTGACAGAAAGGCGACTTTCATCGTAAAAAATTCAGCCAGTCAAAAAGGCAACAAAGGTTATCAACTTGGAATTAAAAGTGAATGTGATTAATCAGTATCAAGGAAAAAGAATAAACACCAGAGCACATGACCTAGAACTTTCACATTCAAGTGTTGACAATTCTTAAGGATTGAAAATGCATATGTGAAGCTCTGAAAGGTTTTGCTTCAAGGAAATCTACTGTAATTACAATGCAAGGGCAAGGGCCAATCTATGAAATGGAAAAATTATTGATGGTATGGATAGAAGACCAGATTAAAAACCAAACACCATTAAGCCTTATTACCATTCAGGCAACAGTTAAAAGTCTGTTTCAGACCCTTAAGGAATGTGCAGATGGTGAATATCAACAAGGATTCATCTTGAGTACTGGATGGTTCAAAGGGTTCAAAAGAAGATTCAGTTTGTATGTTCGGGTAACAGGAGAGGCAGCGAGTCCAGATGAAGAGGCAGCAAGAAAGTCTGTCGATAGTTTTGATGAATTCATAAATGAAAAAGGATATAAGATTACATTTACTATGCAAAAAATGACAAATTTTAAAAGTAATTTGTATTTTTCCTACTGAACAACTGGGTAAGAGTCCTGCCCACCTGGTTAGTAGAGTGTCATTTTACCTTCAGGCCAAGTAAGCTTGGTGTCAGCTTGAGGGGTGGCATGAGGTGGGCATTTAACAGTAAAGACCTCAGGTTTGTATAGTTAAGAAAAATAAAAATTTATTTTAAAATTGTCTCCTTCTTGCTGGTGATATATCATTGTTGATCAAGAGCTTCGAAAGGTCTTGCCTTCCCAGGAAGCTTAGCCCCCCTGTGTGGGATGTAAATCTCATACTTGGGAGCCTGACTTATGGACCGTACAAGCCCTTACAAGAGTCAACAGACAGGGATCTGACTCTCAAGACCATTTTCTTGCTAGTCCTGGCATCGGCAAAGAGAGTAGGCGAACTGCACAGACTTTCCTTCGATGTGAAACACTCGAGGGGATGGGGATCAGTTACGCTCGATTTCATAGCAAAGACTCAGAATCCGTTGGTAATGACCCAGACGAGATGCTTCTGTGTCCTGTTAAAGTGTTGCATAGGTATCTGAAGAGGACTCGCCATCTCCAGCCTGAGTGTCAATGACTCTTCAGTAGCACTGGCTCGGCCAAGAAAGAGGTGTCCAGGAACACTATATTTTTCTGGCTTCATGAGACAATCAAACAGGCATAGTCCACGTCAGGCGAGGAGGACTCCAGTACGTTCCGGGGGAGAGCTCACAAAGTCAGGGGCATTGGTCTGTCCCACTTGTTCAGGAAGGATCTGTCGGTTCCTCAGGTTCTGAAGGCTGGGGGATGGTTGTGCCAGATCACTTTCACCTCCTTCTACCTTTGGGATATTGCCCACAAGTCCCTGGATGCATTTTCCTTGGGTCCTGTGTGGCTGCTCAACAAGTTGTGTAGCTCTCCCGGCTCCTCTAAGAGGACAGGTAGCATCTTGACTAAGGTGTATGGTTGCAAAAGAGAGAGTGTGTGTGAGTGACTGGTCCTCCTCCCCTCCCTCTTTCCCTCATCCTTACCCTCTCTTGTGGGCAGAGGGTAGGTCATTGAGCCATTACGAAACTGGAACAGGCACCGATGCAGGTCAGTTTCTTATAACTGAGTAACCATTCTATAATCTATTGATGTGTAGAAGCAACCCTCCCCTCTCTCTAGCAAGGGGAGAAAGGGGCAGACAATGCAAACCCATTGCTTGTACATGGCCTTTCCATTGTCTCCAACTGAAGATTCAATCTCACCTTTTTCTTGAATGATGCTGCTTTATACCCATTATTCGAGAAATTGCCCAGAAGTATGACAGTTGAACATACATACAGTTCCTATACTTTGTTCATTGTGCCTCTAGACTTTCACCTTGATCTATAAAACTCCCCCTGTACTGATCAAGAAATCAGTGGATTTTCCCTTACTATTAGGATAACCCCTGGATGACTTAGGAAAGTCTCTAGAGCTGAGGAGCTTGTCGAAAGTTTCCATGTGGTTAGATGAAGCACGTCCATATTTTCATGAAGCTTCCCTGTCCCCACCTGATGAAGTAGATTTGTCCATGGAGATATCTGTCTGGGAACTTCTACTGACATTTCTAGAAGGTCTGGGAACCAATGCCTCCTCGGCCTCCAGGGCACAAACAAAATCATGGTGGTGTTCCCAGAAGCCCTTAACTTCTTGAGTACCCCCTTTAACAGTGGAAACATAGGGGAAGGCATAGATGAATAGGTTTGTCTAATCTTGAACCATAATGCCTACAGCCCTAACTTGAGGGTCCGGAACTGGGGAGACATACAGCTGGAGACGATGATTCAGCTTCGTTGCAAAGAGATCGTTGAAAGGTTGGTCGAACATTCTCCAAATCGCCTTGCAAGCTACAGGGTTAAAGATCAATCATGGGAAAGTACCTGTCCTGGATGACTTAACACATTTGCCATAACATTCAGTCAACCAGGCACAAACTGGGCATTGGGACAATATTCCTCTCCACTGTCCAAAGGCTAAATCTCTGGTAATGGCTACAAAGGTATCCAACTCTATGGCACCATCTTAGATAAGCCAGAGATGTCACATCCAAGAAAAGAGAAATACTTTGTTGGACGCTTCTTCCATGTCTTCAAGTCCCTTCTGGGTAACCAAAATTTGCAGTTTATGTGAAGACTTGCTTTTGCTGGTGACCACACCCCTGAAGCAACTTGGGTCCTGGTAAGGAAAATATTTTTTCCAAAAATTCACCATAAATCAAAATATTGTGCTAGAGACTTCCAATTTGTTGCAAAATGAAGGTAAATGATTGAATATTACTAGAATGTAAGAGTTTTAGCTTACAATTGCATTTTTCGACCATTTCGGTCGAGTCAAGGTTGACCGGAGGTTGAAATTTTGGCACTTATTGTGATTTATATGAAAATATTTCCAAACTGATAAAAGCTACAACCATGGGTTGTTTTTTGTTGTATTTTACATGAAATTGCACACATTTTCATATATAAAACTTTATGTAACAGCTAATATAAAACGGTGCAAAAATTACGACAAAATGACGAAAGAATTTCTGAAATTTTTGACCGAGTTACCGCGCGGACGTAAGGAAGTTTTTTTTTCAAAAATTCACCATAAATCGAAATATTGTGCTAGAGACTTCCAATTTGTTGCAAAATGAAGGTAAATGATTGAATATTACTAGAATGTATGAGTTTTAGCTTACAATTGCGTTTTTCAACCATTTCGGTCGAGTCAAAGTTGACCGAAGGTTGAAATTTTTTGTAGTCGACGTACGGTATGTCCACTCGTCACCCGGCAGACAATTTTAGTTGACTTATGATACGTCCAGTCGGCGTTTAAGGGTTAATATTCCTTGAGAGATTAAAGAGATGAATTTTGTTTTGAAGGTATGCCAATGCAGTGTTAGTAAATATCTTCTAAAGCAAAAAACATTCTTTTGTTGCTGAAGAATCTCTGAACCAACAATTTTGCACTCAAAGTAATGAGAAGGAATTCATTCTATTCTTCATGTATTCAGTAAAATACATACACTATTAAAAATTATGTACTGTATTCAAAATGCACACATTACGTCACTGCCAGTTTCCCATGAGCAAAACATTCTTTCTCAGGCAGAATACAGCTAAAACCTGGCTGGCTGGCTGGTTACCATAGAGAGCTGTTAGCCAATGACAGCCCTCTACTTCTGTTCTATTTATAGACATATTTTGATCCCAAATTGCGTGTACAGCACTTTGAATATTGCCATGATTTTGATTATTTGACTGATGTAAAAAATTACTCAATAATTTGCTTTATATAATTATTCTTGATGACGACTTTAGTGACAATAAAAAACCCTCTCAAAGATTGATATGATGATATGTATTTTATAGTCTTACTTGTCATTAAAATTCACAAGTTGAATTGCGATTTTGATTTTGTATATTTTTACACTGTACGGAATGTTTCTGATGAAAATAAAATGTTAGTGAACATATGGTCTTAATTGCCCCACTATTTTATATAATTGATGATCTTAATATCTAACATTCATTTAACAATATATTAATATATATAAATATATTAAATAAATAACTATAATGAAAAAACATGAAAAAGGGGAAAATTATGGTTTTGCTGTAATGGTGATGTCTGATTATGCTCCTGACCCCACAGTTCCGAAATCCAAAAAATTCCAAAAATTGAAACATATCTGGCCCCAAGGATTTCAGATAAAGGATTATGTACCTGTACTTCCTCTATTGCTGCCTTCTCTAATAGAGAAGATACTTCCTAACTCAACATCTGTCTCTTCTCTGGGTTGTCTCTGTATGACTAAAAGGTTATGAGATAGCTGAAGAGGCAGTTAATTCCTGAAAGGAATGCAATAACCTTCCAAAAGAACTTTCTTTACCCAGGCATCTACATCTAGGTGTTCCCTTGTCAAGTGAAGTAGCCCAACCTGCCACCCACAGGAACCCAAGGGCTCGAAGAGCTAATCTCTATCAAACTTAGGATTCTTGATAATAGTGGAGTAATTGAACTTCCCCCCTTTGGCAGAATGAGATCTACATCCTTGCTGCTGAAAGGATGCTTCTTCCTTCATGAGCTTGGAAAGGAAGGCCAAGGAAAAGAGGTAGTACGTATTGCCCAAAGTGCATTTATAGTACGAGGAAGAGATAGGAGACTTACCTTTAGTGACCTGGGACTTGTGGGGAAAAGTCCTATTTCAGTTTTCCCCATCTCTCCAGCTATAGATACGAACAGCTTGTCGTATATTATCTCCCCAAAGGGATGAGCTGAAAGCAGTGATTGTCTGCTAAGGAGGGAAACTGATGGAACCAGCAGAGGGCATAGCTGCTCTCTTGTGCAAACTTTGAGGTTGCTTGTGACAGGTGACAGTTCACCTATTGCATCAAGAAATGCCTTGTCCAGGGAAGCAAAAACCCTCAAGGCCTTATCACAGGATCCTTAGCCCAAAGAGGGAAGAAGTCCACCAAACTCCTTCAAACACTGTTCAACAGTGTTCAGCATGATTCACTAAAAGACAGCTTCAATGGATTTAGCCAGCTCCTACATATATTCTTGGCCTCTTGAATTGAGAAATGCAAGTTACCAGATGTAACTATGCCTCCCTTGGCTGGAAAAAATGGCAAAAACAAATGCGCCATCCACAGCTGGATCAGGAGAAAAGTGGGAAAAATCCAGTTTGATGCACCGTAGTCTTCCTAGCAGGCAGATAGGGTGACAAGAGAGAGAACCTTTAAGAGGAGATTCTCTCAGGCAAAACATTCCCATTCGAGTAAAATCTCCAATGTCCACAGTTTGATAGCTTAAAGGAAGAACTGTGGATATCTGTCTAAGCACAAATGAACCAATTCCTTAAAAAAATGAGGGGGACAGATCTAAATGCTCCTCTTCCTTCTCCATATCCTGTATAGGAAGCAAAGGAGAACGCTGACAGGAAGCAACACCTCTTCATCAGAGACAAAAGAAGTAGCTCCAGAGCCAGATGGTCTAGCAAGACCAGGAGCTGAAGTTCTCATAATCCATTCTGGCAGAAACTTGAAAGTCAAAAACTCTGTCAACATGGGAAGGAGTCAAATTATCAGATGTGGGGGAGAAAGAACCTTCTTCTTGGGCAACTTACCCTCCAAAACTGGGAAAGTCTGATGCATCTTTTTGAGGCCACTATGAACCTGATCACACATACTTATCGCCTCCAGTGGCCTACAAACAGAAAGAGGACTTGATGTCTCAAGTGATCTTGACGAATCTGTGTGGACTTGCTGACATCTTGCACAGACTTGCTGACAAGTACTCATTGACACCTCTGCAGACTCACTGACACCTTGTGTGAATTTGATATAGTGCCTTGTGTGACCTCAATGGCACCTTCCATGGATTGACGACATGTGCGGAACTGTACGCGGACCCAACCCCTCCTGTAGCCTTGATTGCCTGGTGTGAGAACTATTTTTTCTAATTCTCTTTGAAAGGAGCCTGTGCTCCCAAAACTACGACTCAGTGATTGTAAGTTCAAGCTTCACAATTAATTTGATCTGGGAAATACATTTTCAAGTCGAGAACCAAAAACTCCATAAGGTCTTACCAGCATATAAGGGCTTGCCATGAAGTAGGTGGTACATAGGCTTTTGACAAAAGTGTTTCTTATCGAAGAATAGCCGGGCGTCTCGGTGATTGCAAAACTCCCAAAAATCCTTGTTAACAGAATAGTTCATTTAGCAGGATCATTATATTTTAAGTTGAAATTTGATTCAACTCTTGAGGATGAGGGAAGAATCCCCTATAGCCACTTGAGCCGGCTTTTACTTGAGGACCTTGAGGTTCACATCCAACCTCCATTCATCTCTAGCTTGGTGAATTGCTTGAAGAGAAGTAAAAGACAAGGAGGCGACGCTCCCTTTTGGTGTGAGAAAGCCTCAACGCATGTGTTGTGATGTCCTTTATATAAACTTTACATGCACTGCAAAATACAGACCTTATTTCTTTGATTTCGACTTGATTATTAATACTTGTATCACAATTTAAAGTTAGAAAATAAATGAAATATTTAATGCATTAATATTTAAATGAAAATTTAAGTAAATGATCTAAAATTTCTCAAACACTCCTGACAGACAAAAAGAAAAAAAATGTAATTGTAATGCTGCATTTTTTTAGTAACAAATCAAAGGAATGTATGATAGGAAATGTAACTAACAATGTTTCTTACATTCATCATAATTGCTAAAGGCAGTACAAGGGACATATTATGTCCTACTTTCTGACAAAACTTGCAAGTCTGACCAACTGGTTTGGAAACACTTTCCTTTGGCTTTACTAAAGTGCTGAAGTTTTCTAAAGTACTGTACTGGTATGCTTAGGAATTTTATTTGCATCGGTACCTTGGATTTGGGAACTCTTGACTATAGCGGCAGACTTTTGAGAATTGACCTTGAGAGGTTTATTTGAAAACTTAGTTTACAAAGTCTTTCTTTTGATCAGGACTTGACTTTTCAGCTTTAGAACTGACAGTACGCATCAGCGTTTTGATGATATCATTATAATGTTCAAACAAATCTAATATGTTGGGATAGTTATTACTGACTTTATGAATCAACTCCCTCTTAATGGAAGGAGGCAGCTTAGAAAACACATGACTCAAAAATTTGTTACCTGAGTACCCACAGTAAGAAAGTCAACCTTGTACACCTTCAATTCATGTACCACAGACTGAACCTTATTGATGTAAGCCCTCACCTCAGTAAAAGTAGGGTCATACAGTACTTAGGAAAACCACTAAGCAGAGATTTGAAAGTCTCATCAACAATGAATTCTTCGTCAAGAAATTCTTCGACAATTGCATAGCTACAGCATAATTATCATCTGAGACTGAGAGGGTAGCAATAAGCTTAAAGGCATTGCCAGAGAGATAACTCCTAAGGTAAGTGAGTCTGTTGGCATCTGACACTTGCCCACCAGCATTGATGAAATTCTCAAACTGCAATAAAAAGTTTTTAAATTCAAGCTTGTCGTCTGACTGACCACCAAACACTTTACACTGTAAACGAGGCAACTTGACTGACACTGGCAGTACCAACATTAGGTTTCTTACGGTCATTCAAAAGTTTCTGAATTTTACCTAACCTTAAACTAACTTCATCTGCATATACAGCTTGACTTTTAAATTCATTCTGAACCACCGGTTCTTCAGGAGACACATCACTTCATAATAAACATCTAAAATTTGTTTACTGACATTCTCAATTTTGCCCGGGAAGGACTGGATACCTTTCAGTTTGATTTCAAAATTTTCCTGAGTAAGGTCACCCACAGGTACCTTTTCCAACAGATCAAGAGCAATCGTAACACGAGATTTAAAGCCCGCTCTCTTCCTAACCAAAGGGGGCAAATCTTGATCAATGGCTTCTATTGACATTTTGATAAACTAGAATATGCGGCAAAAACAGCAAAAAAATATTATATATATGCTACACTTAACCTAACTCGGCTGTGCATTAACACAAAGTAAGAAAAATTATACGGGCTATGCATCAGAAAACAGCAAGAAAAATTATATATACACTTGGCCCTACTAGGCTATGTACTAGAACACAGCAAGAAATATCATTTATAAACTTGGCCCTACTAGGCTATGTGGCAAAAACAGCAAGAAAATATTACATATAGGCTACACTTAACCTAACTCGGCTGTGCGTCAACATACAGCAAGAAAAATTGTATGGGCTATGCATTAGAACACAGCAAGAAAAATAATATAAACACTAGGTCCTACTAGGCTATATGGCAAAAACAATAAGCAAACACTTAAAATAATTCAAGGAATTCAAGGAACAAGCCTGCACCACCAAAAAACACAAGGTGATACAGTGATGATGTTAGGCTAATTTGACATCCTGATAAATTACCAACGTTTGCACGGAAACAAGGTAAACCACCCCCTTTTTCTGTCTGTCGGATGTGTGCGAGGGAATTAATTAAATTTAAAACAATAATGAAGGCATGAAGAACAACCATGCTCTCATTTTCGTCGAAAAGAGGAAAGCTTGTGTGAGAACTATTTTGTTTAATTCTCTTTGAACGGAGCCTGCGCTCCCAAAACTACAACTCAGTGATTGTATGTTCACACTTCACAATTAATTTGATCTGGGAAATACATTTTCAAGTCAAAAACTATACTCCATAAGGTCTTACCAGCATATAAGGGCTTGCCATGAAGTAGGAGGTACGTAGGCTTTCGACGAAAATGTTTCTTGTCGAAGAATAGCTGGACGTCTCGGTGACTGCAAAACGCCCAGAAATCCTTGTTAACAGAATAGTTCACTCAGTAGGATCATTAGATTTTAAGTTGAAATTTGATTCAATTCTTGATGATGAGGGAAGAATCCCCTGTAGCCACTTGGGCTGGCTTTTCCTTGAAGACCTTGAGGTTCACATCCGACCTCCATTCATCTCTAGCTTGGTGAATTGCTTGAAGAGAAGTAAAAGACAAGGAGGTGACGCTCCCTTTTGGCACGAGAAAGCCTCAACGCATGCGTCGCGATGTCCTTTATATTAACTTTCTATGCATTGCAAAATACAGACCTTATTTCTTTGATTTCGTCTTGATTATTAATACAGGCAGTCCCCTGGTTTACAACGGGTCCGGCTTACAACGTTCCAAGGTTACAACGCTTTTCAAATATATTCATCAGAAATGATTTCCCGGTTTACGACGCATGTTCTGGGGTTACAAAGCGTTGTATGCCGATCCGACAGAAGAAATATGGCTCCAAAACTGCAGAATAATAAAAATTTGGAGTTTTTTTTCATGAAAAACTCAATAAAAATGTAGTTTACATCGTTTTCAATACACCCTAAGCATTAAAAGTAAGATTTTCTTAGGATTTTTGTCGATTTTCGACGGTTTTTCGGTTTAAGACGATTTTCGGTTTACGACGTGGAGTAAAAAAAAACCCTGTCATAAACCAGGGACTGTCTATACTTGTATGACAATTTGAAGTTAGAAAATAAACAAAATATTTAATGCATTAATATTTAAATGAAAATTTAAGTAAATGATCTAAAATTTCTCACACTAGTGGAAACCAACGGACCCACGGACAAATATCTGGCACACTTAGCCTAAGCTTAAAGATAGTCCAGAAAAGTCACAAAAGCCTGGGCACAGACATATCAATGGCCTTGTCAAAAACAAAACTTGGACCATTAGTGATTGAACGGGAAAACTGGTGCCAACGCTTACTGCCTGACTGGGTATCTACAAACCCAGGGCTCCTGGCGATTGCTGCAGGTGCAATGGCACCACTCACTATGGATCGCAATCGGTTACCTGGCTCAAACAAATTGCTAGAATTACCATGGGACAACCAGGACAAACACAAAGACCTAGACCTACCATAAAACACAAAGATCTAGACCTACCATACCTGTGCTTAGGTGACCAAGACCTAACTATATTCACAGAGGACCGAGAAGCGAAGGCAGGAGACAGAGGGCACAGTCCTAGAAAATCCTGGGATGTTAGCCCTTATCTGGAAAACCTGGGACTACCAGGCCCGTTGGCAGGGGCGCCAAGTGACCAAAGGAATGAGGGGACACTCACTACCAATGCACTAGACAAGTCCAATGAAAAAGATGAAATTTATTTTTAAAAAAATGCCATTTAGATTTACCTGAATCAATATATGACTCTAATCTGCTACCCTGGCTGACAGTGGGTGTAGAAGGGTTTAATCCACTCTGCAATTTACCATCTCCTCTATCTCTTCCAAAGACCAATCCTTTAAATGATCACAACAGTTGTCTAAATCACTATTACATCACTATGATCAATGCATTTTTCATGAGTACCATACTTCAGTTAACCCTTAAACGCCGACTGGACGTATCGTAAGTCGACTAAAATTGTCTGTCGGGTGACGAGTGGACGTACCATATGTCGACTACAAAAAATTTCAACCTTCGGTCAACTTTGACTCGACCGAAATGGTCGAAAAACGCAATTGTAAGCTAAAGCTCTTACATTCTAGTAATATTCAATCATTTACCTTCATTTTGCAACAAATTGGAAGTCTCTAGCACAATATTTCGATTTATGGTGAATTTTTGGAAAAAACTTTTTCCTTACGTCCGCGCAGTAACTCGGCCGAAAATTTCAGAAATTCTTTCGTCATTTTGTCGTAATTTTTGCACCATTTTATATTAGCCGTTACGTAAAGTTTTAAATATGGAAATGTGTGCAATTTCATGTAAAATACAACAAAAAACAACCGATGGTTGTAGCTTTTATCAGTTTGGAAATATTTTCATATAAATCACGATAAGTGCCAAAATTTCAACCTTCGGTCAACTTTGACTCAACTGAAATGGTAAAAAAACGCAATTGTAAGCTAAAACTCTTACATTCTAGTAATATTCAATCATTTACCTTCATTTTGCAACAAATTGGAAGTCTCTAGCACAATATTTCGATTTATGGTGAATTTTTGAAAAAATTTTTTCCTTACGTCCGCGCACAGTAACTCGGCCGAACATCTCAAGAAATTCTTTCGTCACTTTGTCGTAATGTTTGCACCATTTTATATTAGTCGTTACATAAAGTTTTATATATGAAAATGTTCGCAATTTCATGTAGAATACAACAAAAAAATAACTCATGGTTATAGCTTTTATCAGTTTGGAAATATTTTCATATAAATCAAGATAAGTGCCAAAATTTCAACCTTCGGTCAACTTTGACTCTACCGAAATGGTCAAAAAACGCAATTGTAAGCTAAAACTCTTACATTCTAGTAATATTCAATCATTTACCTTCATTTTGCAACAAACAGGAAGTCTCTAGCACAATATTTCAATTTATGGTGAATTTTTGAAAAAAACTTTTTCCTTACATCCGCGCGCGGTAACTCGGCAGAACATCTCAGAAATTCTTTCATCACTTTGTTGTAATGTTTGCACCGTTTTATATTAGTCATTACATAAAGTTTTATATATGAAAATGTGCGCAATTTCATGTAGAATACAAAAAAAAAATAACTCATGGTTGTAGCTTTTATCAGTTTTGAAATACTTTCATATAAATCACAATAAGTGCCAAAATTTCAACCTTTGGTCAACTTTGACTCGACCGAAATGGTCGGAAAACGCAATTGTAAGCTGAAACTCTTACATTCTAGTAATATTCAATCATTTACCTTCATTTTGCAACAAACTGGAAGTCTCTAGCACAATACTTCGATTTATGGTGAATTTTTGAAAAAACTTTTTCCTTACGTCCGCGTGTTAACTTTGCCGTACATCTCAGAAATTCTTTCGTCACTTTGTCGTAATGTTTGCACCGTTTTATATTAGTCGTTACATAAAGTTTTATGTGAAAATGTGCGCAATTTCATGTAGAATACAACAAAAAATAAATCATGGTTATAGCTTTTATCAGTTTTGAAATATTTTCATATAAATCACGAAAGAAAAAATTCTACTTTCGGTCAACTTTAACTCGACCGAAATGGTCAAAAACTGCAATTGTAAGCTAAAAAACTTACAGTCTAGTAATATTCAATCAATTACCTTCATTTTGCAACAAACGGGAAGTCTCTAGCACAATACTTCGATTTATGGTGAATTTTTGAAAAAAACTTTTTTTTTATATCCGCTCGTTACGAATTCATGCATCATTTTGTGATAATATTTTCTCTGTGTTGCTTTGATTGTTTTACAATTTGTTATATACCAAAATCATCGCAATTTAGTGTACAATACAAAGAAAAATTGATCGTTTTACAATTTGTTATATACCAAAATCATTGCAATTTAGTGTACAATACAAAGAAAAAAAAAATAACTCATTAGCTTCAACCGTTTTGCTCACAGTGTGATTTGTATACAATTATATATCAATTTTTTTTCGCGCTGTCATATATTTCAATATTTATATATGATAATGATATTTTTTTCATTTCTGATGGTTGCATACTAAACTTCAGGCAATGACAAAAAAAGGAGCCAAAAATGAACTCTTAATCTTAAAAACTAAGTGTGCTGTGATTTTTTGAAAAAAACTTTTTTTCCGCTTCGGCGCTAACTCCCTAACGCCGCCAGCATACGGCAGACACTTTTGTAAATAGAGGCTCGGCGTTTAAGGGTCAATAAAATCTGGTCTTACCTTACAAAATTTAACAACTTGAGATATGGATGATTTAGATGAGAAATCCATATTGCCAATAACAAGCCAAAATCCAAACGACTGAATTTGTTAACCATGGAAAAAACAAACTAAAATTCAGAGCACTTGTCAACACAACTGGCTGGTTTCAACAAGAAAAGAATAACAACCAAAACTGTCACTGTCTTACCTACCCTTCAAAGAGTGGGGTTAACGATCGGGAGAGTTACTTAATGATTATTTCAATTTTAACACTTGTTGAACCTGTGCCAAGTAGTCACAGGTACAGCAAATGATAAGAGGGTAAAGTTCACCTCAAAAATACAGAAATATTGGTAATATCAAATGACAACACTTCTGAAACAAACTTGCATAAACCCCTAAGCAGTACCATATGATATAAACAAAAACAAATCAAGATGTGCTTACCATTCTTCATTGGTGCAAATGAAACATGGAAATTACACTAAATTGTTGTAAAATAAAAAAAAAACATGTAGAGAAATTAACACAGTGCTAAAAGTCAATACACCAGCAGGTAAATTCACTTTAAAGTCATAAAGATCTTTTAACTTAACTGTTTTATTTATTATTAAAGCACGCTATCATAACCCATAGTTTAACGAAATGTCAGGCAGGCAGCTTCACCTGTTTATCCCTGAATGATAAATGTTCACATTTTATATTCACCATACAAGTTGACCCTGGTTTTGGAAAGAGATTCTGAGTCTTCAAATGTGAAATTTATGCTGGCATATATGGTACAGTCCAACCTCTTTAAACCGGCTCCCTTGGGACCAGGCCATAGCCAGACCACAGAAAATCTGGGATGACATAATCACCCCTAAAAACTCCCTATGTAAACAGTCTTGCCAGTTCATGCCACATGTATAATGCTGTGTTACCAAAAGTACAGTAGAACAAAGCTTATGAATAATCACTGTCATTCATTAGGGTTCGTCCCTTATGAAAATTCTGACCTGCTCCATAAGTATCGCCCCAGAAATGCTTACACTTTCGGTTATTCGGAGATTAAACCACTTTACATGCACACTGTTGAGTTCTGATCTCTTGGCACCTTTCAGTGTTTTAAAGCACTCCAAACATTTCCAGCTTTCATTTTCTGCAAAACTTGTGGTTGTTAATTATAAAAAATAGTGATGAATTCTTAGGCAAGTCACAATGTTGGTAAGCTTGATTTCATGTATGAAGATTTGCATTTAACCTAATGAACTTTGGCTTCTAGGCCTATTTATTAGTTAAAAACTAACTCGGATGTAAGTGCATTATCTATGGTATCTACTGAAACCGAGACAGGCATAGAAAGCCTAGCATAGTGTAAGCTACTGAAAATACCATATCGCACCATACAGAATGTATATGATGAATCATGTTTTTGGGTGAAATTTTAATGATCGTATGAGACACAAGATCTGAAGATACACAAGTACGTATATATGCAAATTGCAGTTCTTTTGTATGCTTTGTATTTTTTGAGTTTCACAGAATGCTTCTGTTGGAAATAAACTGTGGTTGTGTATTTACAGAGCAAGCTTCGGTTCCAAAATCCAAGAAAATCCAAAAACTGAAACGTGGCAGTGTGGTGGCATTTGGAAAGTGGGTTTGTATGATGACATTTGCGTTTGGTTTCTCGTGGTTGTTTGATGACTTTACATTTTTCTGACATTATGGTTAATTTGTATGCATGTTTTTGTTTGTAAATGCATGATGGGTTTAAATTTCATGTTGTTTTTTCTTTTTCACTTGCAGTTTGCTTGACTGTGTTAGGGTTGAGTAACTGGACTCCCCTTCACCTGATACAGAGAGCAAGAAATCTAAAAAGTGCAGAATTACTCCTAAGAAAAAGACAATTAGAAGAGCAGTTACACATAGAGGAAGGGATAAGGCAGAGGGGTGAGAGCATAGAGAGAGAAAGCGAAGCTGACATTTTGCAGAAACAAAAGCACTTGGTCAGGTCACTGTTGAGTTGGTTATAAACAGTTGATGGGCTCTCGGCTCAGTTGGAAGCCTTAAGCATAATGTGTGGAAAAGAAGAAATCACCTCAAAGAGGGAGGCAAGAAAAAAATATGACTGAGAAGTTTGAGGTGAATCAAGGAAGTGTAAAGGTGAAAAGGTTACAGACGAAGCTGATGCTGACAGTGAAAAACTATGAAAATAAAGAATATAACATTGGCTTTCCTGATTTATTGACAGCAATGCAATGCTTAATTGATTCCTTGAAAACCTACACAGATTTATGAATTAGGTTAAGGTTCTTTTTGGGGGTCGTTGTGATTAAAACTGATGAATTAGATCAAGGTTCTTTTTGATGGTCATTGTAGATTAAGACTGATGAATTAGGTCAAGGTTCTTTTTGATAGTTGTTGTAGATCAAGACTGATGAGTTAGGTCAAGGTTCTTTTTGTTGGTCATTGTAGATTAAGACTGATGAGTTAGGTCAAAGGTCTTTTTGGTGGTCGTCGTAGATTAAGACTGATGAATTAGGTCAAGGTTTCTTTTGATGGTCATTGTAGATTAAGACTGATGAATTAGGTCAAGGTTCTTTTTGATCGTTGTTGTAGTACTGAGATTGATAAATTAGGTTAACCCTTAAGGGAAGGGCAAATTATATATGCTGCACAGCCCCAGACCGGGCAGACTTTAAGGTTGGCCAATTTAAGAAGAAACACATCAATGGAAAGAGGAAGATATGCAAATGCACGTGGTGTAAGGAAAAAAATTTTAAAAAATTTTCCCTACCTTCCACTGGAAGTTGAAAGTGACTATTTACAACCATGTGTGGGGCCTTTTTTACAAAACACTCATAAATTTTACCAAGTTAAACATGTTTTTTTCTAATAATATATTTTATTTTATTTTGTAAAATTATAATTACAACTCAAACAATATCATAACAGATAAGAACTAAAATCAGTAACAAATACTGAGCATAGTTGTCATAAAATATTTACGTAAATTTACTGAGATCGGGAAATGCAGTAACTTTTTTTGCATTTATACATGTTTTTTCTAATATTTCTTTGCAAAATTACAACTATAACTGACACAAAAGATAAGAATTAAAGCATCAGTAATCCCAGGGTATATTTATAAGCAAATAAATAAAAAGACTTCATGGCAAGACATTCCCCCTCCAAGTCAAGAACAATACTGAAATTCTCAAGATGCCTATGATTGAGCTGAGCTGAATTCTTTAGTTGCCACAATTCATTTATGGGCCACTGAAGTATTGGAAACTCTTTCCTGCTCAATACAGACAAGTCATACGGCATGTAATACTGATCCTCCTCAGAGGGAATCCATCCACTACCCAAAACCTGTTTTAGATCCTCTATTGAGGGAATCTGTTCATTAAGGGTTAAGGTTCTTTTGATGGTCGTTGTAGTATTAAGATTGATAAATTAGGTTAAGGTTCTTTTGATGGTCGTTGTAGTATTAAGGTTAACAAGTTAGGTACTTTTGATGGTCGTTGTAGTATTAAGGTTAACAAGTTAGGATAGGTGATAAGAGTTTTCTTTAACCTCTAAATCTGTTCCCATCATCCTGCACCAATTGTATCCAAGAAAAAGCCCCTACAATGCAGTCCTCATAGCTGCTCAAGAACTAATGGCATCTGGTTAAAAAATGTCCCTAACCATGGGAGTTCCTGGACCATGGTATGACGGATTTTTGAGGTCGGATTGTACTTTGTTTGAGACTGATATGCCATATCATATAAATTCAAGAAAGCTTAGAAAAGTGGTGTAAGGAATCAATTCAATTTGCTACACCAGCCACTGGATGAATTACATTGCCAAAACTAGAAGACGGCAAATCTCCTCCATTGTTGAAATGCACTCGTTTCTCTTCTCCATATTCCATTTCTGAGGGTAAGGAAGGTCTCAAACATGAAGGTTCATCAATTCCAGGTTCTCATATTAAGGAAAATTCATCAGCAAAAATAAGATGGTGGACAAGCTACTATCATTGCAGTTGAAAATTTACTGTGCACTATCATATCATGGGCTTGAAAGGTACAAAATCCCAAGGGTCTGGTCCCCCTAGGCTGGTTCCACCAAAGCTGGACTAATGCTTACAGCATGCCTAAGATTGGTTGCAAACAGTCAGCCTCATTATTATCATTATTCTATTAGTACTGTTATTATTATTAAATAGTCTAACTAGAACCCATAGTTAAAGTCAGTCAAGTGTTGCCCCAATGACACCTTAGGGCTCTAAAATCACCTGCTGAAGAAGTGAGCAAGTACAAAGTGCCTTCCTGGAATTATGAGGCTGAAATCAACCTGGTTGGTTTCTCTAAGGAAAATCTGCCAGTCAAATGATATAGGACAACCTCTCAGATGACGAGAAATGTCATCCAGGTCAATATCATGACCATTGCAGAAATAGCCACAGCTATGATTTGCCAACACAGGGAGCAGTCTTCTCTGATGTACCAACAGAATGAAACAACTTTCTGCATACTGAAAAAGCCTGAAGAAGGAACTGGTTCAGCTAGTAGATATTAGGATGACACAGTACTACTGTGTTGCTTTGGAGACTGCCAATGTATAACTACAATCCATAAAAAGCAGTCTACATCTTTCACAATCTAGTGCCTCTCCAATATTACATCAACTTGATGCCTCACACCTGGTAATCCTCAGGTCCTGTTTGTAGAGGGCAAGTCCACTGTTTACATCACTTCTATCAGTCACCAAAGCTCTCTTACTGTTTTGATGTCCTAAACAGGATTAATTTTAGTTTCTTTCAATGTTGATGACTAATAATGTGACAGAAGTTGGACAAATTAGCAAATCAATTAAACAGTACTATTCTATCCTCACAGCTACCTGCATATGCAAGATGTAGGAATTACTTGGAAGAAAATCTTCAGAAAGAAGGATTACATCTCCCACTAGCCACTCAGTGTTAATGGATTTATTGCTGGTCTGGTCTCTCAACTTGGGAGGATTCTCTTTTAGAGATAGATTGCTGACAAGACAAAGGGGTTGAGAATCTGCTCTTCCCTCTCTAGTAGGTGGATATCTTTTCAATGCATGGTTATGAGCCTAAGAAAGCCAAAATCTGTCAACTTTAACACCAGGTTCACAAGGGCCTGAAAGAATCCAGATTACCAGCAAGTCAGACTCTGAAGCGATTATGAAAATAAAATTACTAAAATCAATAGCCCAACTGGGGTGATCATTATGTTTTGTCAAATAAGCAAATTGAAATGGTCTGCCTGAAAACTAAGTATCTGCCTGACCATTTACAATACCCAGATGCTCTTGGCATTCCTTGCCATGCACACTAGGAATATGACCACAAATAGAATTTATATAAATTTTTATAAGATTTATTATTTGGATACTTACCTACTGTTAAAGATAGCTTATGTCTCAGTACCAATAAGTAAGTCGGCATTCAAACAAAAGAAGATTGAATGACTGACCCCCAGACAACTGTCTAGTACACCTGTTCTCCACCTGGTGTTTTTCGAGTTTTAGCTTGTCAGAATTTTCCTTGACAGCCCACAAAGTTGTGGGGAGGCTGGGTGGGGTCTCCTTTAACTGTAGATAATATGATAAATTTTATTAGGAAAACTTACAGGTTTCTTCCACTTCAATTCAGCCAGACTGAAACAGAAGCTGGTGCCACAAATGCTCTAAGATGATGCCTCAACCTCTTTAAGATGGTGCAGAGAAGAGGCAATCATACTGAGTAAAAGTTCAGTAAAAGATGAAACTTCAACAATCTAAACAGAGACCTGGACAACAAACTCAGTCTCAGCATGTTCAAAGTACTTGTCAGTCTCAAGAGTATGTCTCTTCAAAGGAACGAGACAGGCAATGAAAACCGAATCTTCGACCTAAGACAGTTGAAGAGCTGGTAAAGCACCTGTATCATAAGCGGTGGCTCTCCGTGACTTCAAAAAACCAGGAAGACAAGAGCTGGTAGACTTAAACGAAGCTTTGTGTGCCAGAGTACAAGAAAAATTATGAAATGCACTTGAATTGAATGAGAAAACTTAGACTCTTGAAATACTTAATATGCACTGAAACACTCAAAAATAACAGAGGCCTAATCTCTACATGGCCTCTTTTCCCCACTAAATGAGGATAAAGCAAGGCACAATCCTCCAGCAAACGTTGATACACTGAAGGAGATTCCTTCGATTCAAACTCTTCTTCTGTCAGAGGAGTTAGGGTGACTGTGGGCGACAGCAAGCCACCACCTGCAATGAATCCATAACTCAATGAAAAGGAGACAGAGAAACTAAGTCTGAGGTGACTCACCTAAGTCAACACAAGTCAGCTGAGCAAAAGAAAATGAAGTGCCACAAGGCACAAAAGAAAACAGGAAACACTGGGAGGCAAGGTGAAAAGGAGCAACAACCACCACTCCCACCCTGTCCAAATGCAACTCCACAAATTTGAGAGCATTCCCATACAAGAGATCCTTAGAAAGCTAAGTAGCTAGAATAACATCTAGCCTGCAAATAACAGAAGATACTGTAACCATGGTAGAACTGAAAAGAGAGACATTACTAGAGGCAAAAGGAAGAGACTTGTCTATAGTTGAAGATACAGCATGTAAAGAATGAACAGGTACAATTTGGGGACAAAGAGGAATAGCAGACAAGGATTTAGAAGGAGATATACAGTAAACCCCCTTTATTTGCGGGGAATGCATACCACAACCGCCCCCCCCACCGCAAATAGCTAAAATCCACAAACACTTAGAACAGCCTATTTTGATAGTTCAAACACACACAAAAAAAACTAAAAATACTTATACAGGTATCATCCTACTTACCATGGGTTTAGGTTCCAAAAAATCCATCATTTGTTGGAAAAAATATATCTCGAATATAACCCAGCCTACACTAGGGTACAGTATTCAGTGCCATGTATACAAATATGACAGCCTACCCTACACTATAAAGTAAACTCTATACATACATGGTATAGTAATTATTAATATCAGCTAATTCTGGAGGTTCATACAGAGTGACTTATGATAATTCAATACAAAGAGAAATTGAATAACATACAAAAATTAGCTTAGCCTACACCATGGTATATCATATACATATACGGTAGCCTAGCCTACATTATACTGTACTCTAAATTCACATAATATTGTATTATACAAACATCGACATAACGAATATAAATCTTTTCCATGGATCTTTTAGAATGTTATGCTTTAATTCACTGTATCCAATAATATTGTATATATTACACCGCTTTTGTATTACAAATTGCGATCAATGTTTTGGTTTGGAAATCGATTACGCATAAGTTTATTTTGCTGTGTGTAACTCAGTTCAGAGAGCTTTTCTTGCTTCTAGTTACTGTAAATGAATCTCTAGATACTTTATTTATATGGGACAAGGTTATTTTTCATTATACGAAGTGTTTTTAAGTCGAAATATAACTTAAATACATCTCATTGTGAAATTAACTTAGCTATTTTTTTCATCAATAGATGATGTTGGCTATTTGGGGGCGTTTGTTTTGTGTAAAAAAAATCAAGATTCCGTTCGCTATTTCCACTTGATTTCATCATAATACGAGCTTTACGTATTTATTGTTTATCGGCATAAAAACAGCAGTATTGTGTTCTTTCATACCCAGTAGTTTTGATTAAAATACTTACTCTCCAATTTTAATTACAATTACGGTCAAGTTTCATCCATGTTGCCGATGCACAATAATTTATAGTCATCAGCAGCTTGAACACTGTTTATTCAGCTTCAGCTACAACTTGCAGCTTAAATTTAGCTGTATATTTCCTTGCCAATCTTTTATCCATACCGAATAAGGGTATAATGTAAAAATATATTAGTCCTATTCTACATAACTTCATTTGTACTACAACTACGGTAATTGTTTATTACCGTATGATGGTTGAAATACAAGCAAAGCAGCTGTCGTTATCCAATTCGGTTATAAGCAAAACAACAGTTTCTCGTTTGGTTGTTTATAGCTGTACGCATTTACGCAAGAGTATAACATTACTAACAATACTTTTATCATTCTCTTTTATCTTTTTAACTAGAAGATGGTGGAAAAGAAGGTGGTCTATTGTAATTTGGTCTCTCTCACTGCCTGATTGTAAGCTGCTGCCTGTGCCTGAGTGAAATTTAAAAATATTTTATAAATATTGTTGTACTGGTATTAATTGCTTACCCCATCGAATTATTGTAGGGCGAATTATCGTAACTCGAGCACTACCTGGGTAACTAAGTATTTTAATAGTTTTATCACAAAACGTGAATTTAGTCATGACAATGACATGAAAATACGGTAATTAGTGAATATTTCTCAGTGAAAAATACCGCAAACGGGCGAATTTTCAGCGAATAATGCATATATATGTTTCATAGAAAAATCTGCGAATAGATGAGTTCGTGAATCGTGAGACCGCAAATACAGGGCTTTACTGTAGATGTAGAAGAGATTGGTTTAACAGTCAACTGAGTCACCGTAACATCACAATACAGTGCACCCCACGCCCCCTTTTAACGCGTTTCACATTCCCAAGCTTCATTTTATTGCAGATTTTTGTGGACCAAATTATTCACTTGTCCATGGGGAATTTTCACTGATGCGTGAATTTTTTCATAGAGCAATATTCACTAATTATTGTAATTTCATTTTATCTTAATGACTAAACAAATTTTTATGATAAAAAATGATTAACTAATTTTCAAATGTTAATATTAGTGTAAACACCAAAATACCTATAAAATGTTTGATACAAATTAAATACAAATTGTAAACTTGTTAAGCTCATTCTGGGGCCCACCCTGGAATGACAGGTGGGCCCCAGAATGAGCCTAACAAGTTTACAATCTCTCTCTCTATAAACACAGCAAAATATCTGTAAAATGTTTACAGTAATACAAATTGGATAACTCTTTAATACAAATCGTAAACTAGTTAAGCTCATTCTGGGGCCCACTCCAGAATGAGCTTAACTAGTTTACGATCTCCCTCTCTCTCTCTCTCTCTTTTAAGGGTAATATAAGATGTATTTGAAATTATATTACTGTACTGTTAAGTGTTTTTGGATGATAGAGCATACTGTACAATATCTGAAATATTTGCTAATTATTTTAATTTTATTTTCAAGTCTGCTTTTATTGAAATGCAAAAACCTGTACAGTAATTATGCATGGAAAATATGAAAAAATTAATGACAAAGTAACATCACATTTATCTATGAAACTAAACTGTGCAAAACAAATAAAGATACGTGCATAAAAAATCAATCTTTCTCTTATATCAGAGAGAGAGAGAGAGAGAGAGAGAGAGAGAGAGAGAGAGAGAGAGAGAGAGAGAGAGAGAGAGAGAGAGAGAGAGAGAGCGCTTTTGTGTTAATACATCAGATCACAATAACTTGCTTGGGACGAGACTTTACAATGTGTACTGTTATAATAGTCAACTAAATTTGTAATGAAATACAGTACAATAAATCGGACAAAGCAAAAAATATGGCACTACTACCTTCGTCAATCTGTCATAAATTGCTGGATTTGTTTATTTTCCTGTTTTTTTATGTTTATGTATGAGATTCTGATTGAAAATATTTTTATGGTGATTAGGTCAATACAGTATAAATGGATTCTGTAAGTGAAATAATATGTTACAGATATTTTGCAATGTTTTCTCATTAAAGTATACAGTATGTATACTGTGAGAGAGAGAGAGAGAGAGAGAGAGAGAGAGAGAGAGAGAGAGAGAGAGAGAGAGAGAGAGAGAGAGAGAGAGAGAGAGAGAGAGCACAAGAATTTTTAAATAAATTTATGGGAGATGGTGAGGACTAACCACAAAATGATGTAAACCAAGAACTTGCTGTAATAAAATTTTTTTTATATGTGTATTTGTACGTAATCATGAAAATACTAACATAACGTAACAAACCTAGCATTCTGTTTGGAGGTACATGTCCCGTCATTCTAAACTACCCATGTATTTTAGATATGCTCTACACAGTAGTACTATCCTAAAATATGCACCTGTACAGTAAATATCATTTAAATATCACCTTACAATACAGGAAAATATCAATACACGTAAAATGTATGCCCAGTGCATTGCAATATGCGCAAAGTTACATATGCAAAAGAAAACGTGCGTCTGAATGATAGGGGATACTTAAGAGTAATAGTTGTAGGCTGGTATTTAATTCTGCAACATGACTTTGAAATGATATTAGGGTATTCTGGGATGATAGTTCGAGGTATATTTTTTATTAAACTGTTGAGTTTGGCAATGAACTGTTAAAATAGGCAATTATAATTGTTTTAGGGGTGTACATAACCTATTTAAGAGTAACAGGAGTAAGAGAATACTGTAATGTAAGGTTAATTTGGGTGTTTAGGAATCATGGCTTGGGGTGTACTTTTGTTTGAAATGATAGTAAATTGTTTTAGTATGATAATTTAAGGTATATTTTTGTTCGAAATATCAAATTAAGCAGTGGAATGTTAAAATAGGCAGTTATTAGCATTTTAGTTTAAGGGGTACATGGCATCTGGCAGTTATAAGCCAATTATACGCATTTTTGGAGGGGATTTTTGCATTTTCGTAGTAGGTTCTGGAACCTATCCCCACATAAAAATGGGGAGCACTGTACGTGCAACTCACTACGGCTACATTATTATTATTAACACTCTATATTACCTATATAATTAGTCCTATCAGTGCTAAAAACCTCACATTACATGCCGATGATGATAAAAGTCACACACATTGTGAAGATCAATGTTTGCCACAACAATCTTTCGCCCAATGCATTAAATGAGACTCAGAGCATGAAAAACAAGAGGCAGGTGGCAGGCACAGAACGTTATCACCCTGAGAACTGACCCGGTTCCCTGGCAGCAGGCTCTTCCAACTGTCGCAGGGTAGTCCTAGGCTTGTGCTACAGACAGATGAAGGTACCAACACCTTACCTCTTACAGGGGAACGTGAAAATGATCACACACTATGGGGGGAACCCACAACAGTTCCCTAACTTAAATTCAGATAAATATTTTACTGACCAAAATAAGGTTTACATCCTGTTCTAACTTCTCAACATGCTTTTCCTGAATCAAAGGGGAGTGAAAGGTGGAGCTTCAGTACTAGCTAAAGCTCTAGCTGATGAAAAAACCATAGACTACGTAAGAATAACAACTGACGAAAGAACTGGAGAAGGTGGAGGAACGACAGGTTTATGACCTGGCCTGACTATTGCTTTCAGAATCTATCTACTTCCCTTCTCTTCCTATGCTAACAAACTTAAGCATAAAGTCCTTCAAAAATCACTACTTTCCTCTTCTGTTCTCAAGATCACACTTCATGCCCCGCAGCCAGTACAAACAGTATGCCTATCTACCTCAAAAATCAACATCCTGCTCACACAGTAATTACTCCTACTGAATCAGACATTCTTAGCCATGATTCCAATGGGAAGCATCCTAGGAAAAATGAATGTATTGTACCGTAAAAGCAGCACACAGCTAAAATCATAAAATACCAAAAAGCGCCTATGCGCAATGGCAGCAAGGAGAATTCTGACAAGAGCTAAAACATTCAAAACACACCTGGTGGAGAACAGGTGTACTAGTTAGTCATATGGGGCCTACCATTCAATCTTTGGCTTTTGTTCGAAAGCTGACTTGCCTATCAGTGTGGAGATTCATCCGTAATAAATGGAATTCTCGTTACCTACCTTTTCTACATGAGACTTCTTTGGGGTACCTTGTGCAGTCTATAAAATCTTCTATAACACCGAAGTCAATCAATTTCTGGGCTGAGTACATACTTTATGGTAAGAAAACCATGAGTGGCTAACAGTACAATACAGAAAGTTCTGAACTGTGATGATGCCGCTTGGATCAGTATCTGGTAGTAGGTTTCCTTCTGGTTATCTAAGGGTAAAAGGTCCCTGTCTAATGAAGCATGAAACTGATGCAGAAATAATTATTTTAAATGCTCTCTTACAAATATCAAATGAGCAGATTCAGACCAGTAATGATCCAATACTCTTCAAGTTAGCCTTTAGAAGAATGAATTGCTAACAAAAAATTGACAGTTTTCCAAATAGTGTATGCCATGTCGTCGGTAATAGTGGCACTCTCAGCTGTTGGAAGGCTTTGAAGATGCCTATAATGGCCGTCCTGTGCAATCCACTCATCTAAAGCTAATTAATTGTCCATTGGAATCCTGGCATCTCCTTACCCTCAAAATGGTTCCTTCACCTATGAAGATGAGAATGCTATATCACTGACCATAACTGACAAAATTGATTTCCAAGTAAAAGTGCTGGAAAGCTGGTGTGAATATTAGGCATCTTTATAAATATACTTCTGTTGGTCAAAAGGAAGAGGCAGTACTGTCAACTGCATCTTCCTAAGCTATCTGGTTGATACCAAACAGCTACTTGGTCTTCCTCTACATACCTGGCATTCATCCACATTGTTCACTAAAACTAATGACAGCATAGCTGTCACCAGGGGACTACCAAGTAGAGTGTAAGCGAGGAAAATTTTATGATTCAATGTAAGAACACATAATCTGTAAACAATGAGTGACAAAATAAATAATTTTAAAACTACAACTAGATAAAAAAATTTTTCTTAAATTTCTCCAAAAACAAGTTTTGCAATTACATACCTGGACAATAACAACATTAATTATGCAATTTTCGGGCATTCTGATTGGAGCACGAAAATGTCGAGCCAGGGCCACAAGTAGATGGAGTATAGCTACAATATTCTTTGAGTGAATGGATTCAACTGACCATTTGTGAGGTCCATACCGAGTTACCCCAAGTATCTGTAAAAAATTAATAAAAAAATCCAATCATAATCAATATTGAAAATTTAATTTTCATTGTGCAATTACACAAAAAAAACATACAAGTAGTAAATATACTTTTGGTTTTAAAACATGTTCCCAAAATTGTATGCTAAAGAATTTAAATCTATATTCATGGAGATATGTAAAACGATACATCATTTGACACTAAGGAGTTAAGGATACCAAAATTTTTTTATTTAAATTCAAGGGATTCCATTTACAATAACATTCTATCAATTTTTTTTTTTCAAAAGTTTTGTGGTTCACAAAGGCAACATTTCTTAAAACAATCTGGTGTTTCCTTAAAATACCAGATTTTTAGGAAAAACTGTATTTTACATATACTTCAACTACCACTGGAAGAGAGAGGAGACCACTCACAATGACACTAGTAAGGTGTTAGGAAATTACTTGATGGGAGTGAGGCACTCTACAAAAGGAAGTGGCCACTTCATTATCTACTAAAGCCTCTTATAATTTTATCTGGAAAATCATATTTGCTGGTAGTTTGGTTCCAATGAAAACAACCAAGTTTTTAGACAACAAAATCATATACAGTATGTATCCACATTCACAGTCTCAGATATTCCTGGATTTTTCAGCCTTTCATCTAACAGACAGTAGACATATGATAGTCTTCCAGTGGATATACTGCCTGGACCATCAGATGCCCAGTGATCAGCTTCCTCACCTCGTGTACAGTCTGGGATGGGCTTGCAACATTTGTAGGACCAGGAGATGGGGCTTACTATGTGATTGAAGGGTTTGCATGAAAAAAATTGACTTGTTTCATCACCACCATCAATCTTGTCTGGCCAGATCACAATGTGGATGGCAGGCTGAATTGCTGAATGCCCAAGAACATTTCCCAATACTGTAAGATTCATATGAGCTCTTGGGATCTTTTATAAATCAGGGACAAGACTCTGATAACTGTGAGGCATATTCACAATGGGCCCCAACCCATGGAGAGTACAGCAAGGTGCTTGTATTTGCTAAGTCCCTTCAGATTTTGTGCAAAAACATACTTAGCAAATAAATCATAAAAGCTAGTGACCCTGGTAGTGGAAGATGAAGAATCCCTGCCACCAACAAAGCAGAAGGTCTTCCTCATTACAAAAGACAGATTAAGGATGTTGAAGGGTGCTGTTGTACAGTCCTGGCTACTTGTCATTTAAGTCCCCACTGCAAAGCAGGTGTGAAAATCAATCCAACTGATGTCCACCTTTCAGTGAGCCTGACTTAACCAGAGTGTGCGTGAACCCAGAAGTGGTTCACATGGAAACTTGGTAGGACTAAGAGAACCAGGGAAAGGTCCCAGTTAGGTTTAAATAACTCTCAGGACAAATATTTGATGGATAGAAGGTCTGCAAATCTCTCCTGCTGCAGTGACAGGAGAACGATCAGAGTAATTTTTGTCTTCTTCGATGCTCATAGTTTGACCAACACCTGCCTAAAGAGGTGTACAAGTCAAGAATGTATGTGGGATGAAACATTTTGTCTCTGCCAAACAGTTGGGTCTGGCTGGGCTGGGCTAAATATGGTAAGCTTGTGGTACTGACTCATCATAAACAGTTCATTAACTGGCGTGCTCCATAAATGCCTAAGAACCTTGTAGACCACCAGATTCAGTGACCACTCTGATGGAAAAGCCACACTATTACAAGTCACCTTCCAGGGATGAGTCTTAGAACTATGCCAATGTCATTTGCTTCAGCACTAACAAAAATGTCTAATGCCATGACACAGTCATAAATTGTGTCGCCTTGATTTCCTGTGTAAAGCCAATGTCATTGAGTTGCCAGTCATGATATCTATAGCCTTTCCAACAAAAAATGTCTGAAGACCTCAGAAGACAGCTTGTAACTCGAGGAAGTTGGTGTGCTTCTCCATACTGAGACATCTCAAGGTTTCTATTGCCTAATGATCTAACAACCCATCAGTGAACATATATATTCCAAAGAGGGACAAATAAAACTCTTATTAACATGTGACTGGGGTCTTGCTACCACTGATGATCTTTTGAGATGTTCTTCAAGGGCACAACTAAAGTAATCACCCAATATAGACAGTCCCAACCATAACCATAGGAACTGCAGGTAAAACTACTACGATATGAAGCCCTGTGCAAGTTGTATGATTTGAATGGTGCCAAAATTGCTGGAAAATCACAGTTGCTTCCATGTCAATGGCTCTACCCTGCTAGACAGCTCTTACTGAAAATACTCAGTCTGATCCCCCCCCAACCCCCCGCCACCTCAGAGAAGAGTCGCAGGTTCTGACACATTCGACATAGTGGAATGGTGGCATCATAATTCTGCTGCCCTTGCCAACATCACCAGCCAGTTGTCCAGGTATTTCCAGTTTCAGGCTGATTTGATATATGCATTTAAGCCCTAGTATCAAGATTCAGGCAAAGACTTGCATGGAACAGTTGCCAGGCCAACACACAAGACTCAAAATTGAAATAGATTTCCTGCCTAAATGGAGGAAAGTTATTTTCTTCATGAAAGATGAAAAGGAAAGCAAAAGTGTGCATTCTTGAAGTCCTGGAATGCCAAAAAGTCCCCTTTTTAGATGGATCATTCTATTAACTTCACTCTCTCCATCCTGATGGGAGTTTGCCACACAAACTCATTCAGTGGGGTGATGTCAGTCACTGGCAGCCATTCTCCTTTCACTTTCAGCACCAAAAATGGGTGGCTATAGAAGCAAGGTGATTTGCCACACATCTCCCGCCTACTTGCTCCTGCAACAACCTCTCCTTGCTGTTAAATATCTTGAACCTTTAAGTATTGCCATTATATGTTCCAAAATTCACTGGTTGCAAAGAGAGTGGAGGCTTGCTTTCAGAAAGGGTGTCTGGGAAGTTAATAACAAACTGTGAGGACTTCTAACACCCATGACTCTGCTCCTACCTCATGCTCCAAACTCAAATATTTTTGGAGATACGGGCCCCCAGATGAAGAACTTTCAGTGAGGGAGTACTATCCTCACTTCCTTCAAGCTCCTTAACCGAGGAATTGACATTAGACTATCTACTTTTTCACTGACTGAAAGGGTAACTACTACCTCCTCACCAGAATTAACCTGTTAGGAGCAGAAGGATAAGATCATTTAGAGTACAACCTGGCATCCTCTGCTGTCTGGATTTTTGACATCAAAACAACCCTAGCTGCCAGGCATAGACTGCTGTCTTGAGGGAGATGCCAAGCTAAATAAATTGAAAATTGTTGTCCTGGTTGCCAATGAAGTCAAATTTGCCAAGAGCTCCCTAACCCCACTTTCCAGGAATAAGAGTGGGTCCTGTGGGTCTAAGACCATCAGGTCCTGGTTCTTCATCATCATACTAGCAAGGCAGATTATCATCCTATTGTGAAGAATCAATGTCCAGCCAAGCAACATCAACCTTCTGGCCTTGGCAACTTTCTCCAAAAATTTGGCTCTTGTCAGCACTGCACATGGCAATGACTTGAAAGAAAAACTGTTCCATGGTGTTGATATCCATCACAGTGAAGGTGAAAGTAAAGCTCTGTTAAAGCATGCCATCTTGGCTGGTGTTGAGAGTATCTTTCTGGCTGGAACATTGAGCTTGCTGGCATTTCCCTCCCCAGACCACAAGTGCCAAAGAAAACCTTCAGTGACTATGAGTCTCTCTACACCTATCTTTATGCCTCAGTAAAAGCTGCTGAGGAGGACACACCACTGAAGGATACCAGTAACTGAGAGATAGCAATCTCATCCATACCAGAAGAGGGGTGTGGTGTGCCTGAGGAACAGCCCTGTGACCAATAGGACATCCTAAGTCTCTGATCTGGCAGTATTTTGAGTCCAGGGAAACTGTCAGTATGGTACTCCTTGTTAGTTCCTCATCCCTCTATCCTCAGCAGTTCTGTCCACAGGGGCAGTGGCCAGTGGCAGGTCATAAACCTGGCTGGCAGGGTCATCTTGTGCAGAGCTGCTCCACTGGAAGTCTATAAAGATGGAGGCCTCATCCCCACATAGCAATGGCTACCTCTGGGTCATCTTTATTTGAGAGCTCCATAAACCACCACATAGTCCTCATAAGGAATGGTGGCTAAAGCAGGTCATCCTGAGAGCTTACAGTGCATTAAGAGGCCACAATAGTTCTTGCATGATTAGTGCAGATCCCTGTCAAAAGACATGATGGTATAATAGGTTCTACTTGGAAGGCCTTGGCACAGTTGCTGAGGCATAACATACATAGAGAAAAACTACACTTAAAAACACAGTACTAAGAGAAGCCATAAAAAATACAAAGCAGGAAAAAACTACAGTACTGGTAAACACAGTGCAGCAAACAAAGGGATTAGCGTATACAGTATCACTAAAACAGCTGATAACACAAAAATCTGGCAATATTTACAGGCAAGGAACTAACCATAAAACTTAAGAAAAAAAGAAAAAGCACTGTAATGAATCTTGAAAAACCACTCATGACATATTAGAATACTGCTGAAATGTGTAACTACTCAGATTCACTCCACAACACCAGCGATCCAGCAGTAGATACTGGCAACAGGAAAGCACAAGCTAAGATGTATAAATCTCACCTTTATCACTTACTGAAATAAAAAAAAATGAAAAAGACCAATACATTAATAAATAATCCAAAAATAATTAAAGTAGCACTGAAAAGTGGCTATCCTGCAGAGAAAAAATAAGCTGAAGAATTCTTGACTGAGCTGCTAACAGCCCTTCAGAGCCAAAAAAAGTGAGAAGGGAGGTATTACTAAGTGTCCAGGCAAAACATGCTAGAAACTACATTACATGTCCATTAGAAAAAAAAAAACTGTTAAAGCTGGGACACTCCAGACCTCATGTGGGCTTGTATGTGATTAATGAGGTTATAACAAAAAAGTACAGGTTTGTATAGCTAAGAGACATAGTTTGTTTTAGAAATGTTACATCTGATCTATTTTTCAAGTGTTTCATGAATAATGTACAGTATTAATGATACAAGATCTATAGATATCATTTTGCACTGATCAGGAATTAAGATCTAATGGGAGGTTTAATGACATTTTCAAAATAAGGCAGGCAAAGGACAAAACTTGCTGTACATAGCCTGCATGCTAAAAAGTAAAGCACAAATTTCTGCTAGCTGCCAGGACACATTGGAACTTCTTAGTTTGAATATTTAGGAAGGTCAGTATCCTTGTGGATGATGATGATGTATTCACTCTAATAGATAAGATGACTAACAGTGAGCTCTTACATTGTGCAGGGAGTTTACTAAAATAACTTGAAAGAAGTTGGCTGACAGAACAATTTATGTAATAAGGTGGAGAAGTTATCTATATGGTATTACTGATATTCAAATATTCAATTAAGTAGTTTACTAGATAACTGAGCTAATGTACCCCTCATAAGGCTCTTTCTTAGAATCTGTCCTTATTAATAATCAAAAGTTAGGTTTCCTTAATGAATTACACCTCGTTTAAAATCTTATAATTGGGTTAACTCACAATGGATAGTCTGACAAAAATTTCTTTACTTATTTGCAAACTAAGCATTTGTCATCAATTATATTTTGGATGTTCACACAAAAATTAGTATTACTTTACAATATGTGCATACAAGAACTGGATGATGTGGGTTAGTCATCAGATACCCATGGGTCAAATGAAAGTGACCAATTCTAAGGTCAGTCAAAATTACTTGTGATGTTCCTTCTGATATAATGAATTCCATATTCTAAAACTGGGCTAATCTGCTTTACTTTGTTACTATCATGTTCATAATTCCATACATTCTACCATTTACTGACTATAATGGGTTTTAAAGATGTCATGTACTTACTAAAAGACATATCTTCATATGATCTTGTAGTTGCAGCTCTGGCTGCTTTCTTAGCCTCCCCATTTACTTTGATACCTTCATGAGTATGAATCTACATATGAGCAAAATACTACATTTTACCATTTTCATATAATTTGTGAAGTGGAAATTATTTAATCTGTTGTGCAAAGGAATATTTTGGATCATAATTCTGAAGGACATCTGTAGTACACCTTGCCTCTGAAAATTACAAAGCTCTGCAAGAAATGATAGCAAAGTGAGAAGAAAGTAAGTATTAAGTACCCTTAGCATACTTGTCTAGCAGTATCTACAATGTAAAGACTGCCCATGAACTAAAAATATCTCCATTGTGATGAAGACATGGTCCTTTAATTCTAATGACATAGAGACACAAATATGACCTATTTAAGACTAAGAAAAAGAGCTTTTGGAGAATAGCCTCAAACAACGAATAATGGAAATGAGACACATGAATCTAAGGGCCAGTCTTCCACTCTTCTAAGGCACGATCTAAAGAAAAAGAAAAAAACTCTAAATCCCTTCCATGGTCATTATGATTTTACTGGGATGGTCTGTTGACACCCCTATCACTAGATTATATCAATGCTCCAAAGACTGTATTGTCATCACCCTTGAATTTACCATTACTTTGTTATGGTAAGCATTGGGACCCGCCCAGCCAAAGGACATACCCATGCTCGGTTCATCTACACAATGCTCTTCCTGGCACAATCTAGATAGTGTAATAGTTTTCTGAATTGTTCCTTCAGTCTCCAGCTCCACTACTTTATGCTTTTTATTTCTCAATTTTTCCCTTTGGTATCATTCCATCTAGCTAAACAACTTCAAATTTACCTTGCTAATTTATGGATCATTAACTGACTCCATATAATTACCATTTCACATATTTTTACCTCCTACTGGCTACGACACCATCATGTCAGACACTCTCTTACATTCCATTGTCAGATATCAAAAAGACAAAACATGAAAAACTTAAATTTAAAATAATTCACAGTGTTTCATTTCAGCAGTTCCACTATTTTTTTAATAGTACCTTCTACATGTAAGAATGCCTCATAATAAAATCTTTACAATTAAAAGAATTTATAATACATATTAATTAAAGGAATTTATAATACAGTATAAAGATTCACCATTAATTATATATGCCACATGAAAATGAAAACTAAAGAATCTCAAAATCATGAGTTAATGGTCAATAAGAATTCACAGAATATACATACATGATTAGCTGCATTAAGAACGATACGAAGCTTTTGTTTCTGACCTTCCTCGCTCTGAGTTACTTCTTGCACGTCCAGAGGATTATTTGTGAGCTTTTCTGTTACAAAAAAGCAAATAACATTTGAATAGTCAAGTAGGCATTCATTTTCAAGGCTTACTACTATAATAAAGGTCTTTCAAAGTATAGTTGTTGACATTCAGTATTTGAGGTGAGGAGTTGGGCCTACATTGCTTGTCAGTTAGTACCAATGATCCTTTCAAGAACCATCAACCAAAAAAAAAAATAATAATCTAAAAGACAACCTTCCCCATAACTATAATGCACTGTCTCTAAGGACAAAGGTCTTAGAGGACACAAAATTACCAAACAAAATAGTAGCCTAAATAAGTAAGAATAAATGTTCTTGCAAATTCCAAATTGTAAAGCTGAATCTTTTATATAGATAATCTTTGATGGCAGCTGGTCTGGTCATTAATGCTTGATAACATAGTTTTAATGGCAGCAGGTAGGTGATTGGTGGGGTACCACACACTCAGCTGTCAGTAACCCGATCACTTTTTCCTTCAACAGGGCAAATGAGAGGTTGGTTAGAGATGAGACTATGATACAAGACTTCAGATTTGTATATTTAGGAAAATTCCATGTTATCTTTATATGGAGACTCACTCGTTTGGTGGGAGGTTTTCTCACAGGACATAATTGGCCCTGTTTCAGAGGAATTAGAAGCTGAGGTTCCTAATCTCTGCAGCCTCCAGAAAAGTTTCTGCCAAAGGAAACAGACAGCAATGATGGTCATCTCCACCCGATAACATAAGCTTCCTAGTCATGTGTATGAGACAGAGAAAGTTACTTTGGTAACATCCCATAGGACCTCTAGGAAACTTAAGGGGACTTGCCTTTCCCAAAAAAGAATGGGAAATCTTGGTCAGTCAGCAGTGGTATTGGGATGAATAAATTTGTTTGTATTTAGCATTTCCCAACGTTTTGAGAGAGAGAGAGAGAGAGAGAGAGAGAGAGAGAGAGAGAGAGAGAGAGAGAGAGAGAGAGAGAGATATTGGAGTCGGCGCCAGGGCACCAGAGAGAGAGAGAGAGAGAGAGAGAGAGAGAGAGAGAGAGAGAGAGAGAGAGAGAGAGCGTGTGTAATTTGGTGCTCGGTTGTTGGAAGAGGGATGGGGTCGTTAGTTTGTTTACGGTGCTGTCTGTCTGTGCAAATGTCGAGGGAGTTTTTTTTCGGTTTTGAGTGAGTCTTGAGTCAGAGCTAGTGCTGGTCTGTCGCTTGGACTTGGACAGTTTTGTTGTGTGCTTTTTGAGAGTTGTTGGTTTTTCTTGTTAGTGTACTGTTCTGGTTGTGTATATAGTTCTATCTTTCTTTTATGTTTCCTTGTTTTGTTTGTGTGGTTTTGGGTGCTGTGTTGGCGGCCGTGGACGCTTACTCCATCTTCCAGCAGCCGAGGATCAGGGTGAGTGTTGTGTACTGTTTTTTGTGTTTTTAAATCCCGCCACATAATATTTGGCGCCCAACGTGGGGCAGCTGGTATTGCAGCTGCAATTGAGATTGGTGGCTGGTAGTGTGACTGAAGAGAAGGATGGAAGAGGAACTGGTGAGGTTGAGAGGGGAGAATACGTGGCTGAGAGGTGAGAATGAAAAGATTAAAACAAGGACTTTTGAACACCTGAACGGTGTTCCTCACCAGTGTTTACTTTATTATTATTATTATTATTATTATTATTATTATTATTATTATTATTATTATTCAGAAGATGAACCCTATACATATGGAAAAGGTCCACAGGGTATATTATTATTATTATTATTATTATTATTATTATTATTATTATTATTATTATTATTATTATTCATATGGAATAAGACCACCAAAGAGGCCATTGACTTGAAATTCAAGCATCCAAAGAATAAGCTGTTCATTTGAAAGAGGGGTGAGAATGAGAGATTGAGGAGTCAGTTGGAGGAGATGGGGGGAATGCTAAGAAGTGCGAAAGAAGAAATGAAAGGGGAGATGAAAGAGTCAGAAGAGAGAATGGAAGAGAGGATGGATAAAAAGTTGGAGGGAATGATGAAAGGTGTGGAAGAAATGATGAAAGGTATGTTCAAGGGTGTTTTTGGAGAAGGGGCTGTTGGAGGCAGGTTCTCTGGAACGTGTGAAGGGGCAAGAGAGAAAGAAAAGGAGGAAGAAGTGAATGGAAGCGTGAGTGATGAAAGTGATATGGGAATAGGAAGTAAGAACGAGGGAATGAGAGGCAGCAGGGTAAGGAAAGGGGAATGAAAAGCAAGGGAAGGAACAGAGGAAAGTAAGGATAAGTCAGGGGAAGAAAAAGGGAAGAAGGGAAAGGAAAGGAAACTGGTAAGAAGGGTAAGGAAGTGGGAAGGCAGGAAAGAAGGGGAGAGGGTGAAGGCAGTAGTGATAGTGAGGTGGATGGAGGTGAGTGGATAAAAGTGGATAAAAAGAGGGGAAGAAGAGTGTAATGAGTAAGATGAATGTAAGTGCGGAAGTGGACTCTTTGTATTCGGAAGAGGGTATGAAAGGACAGAGTGAAAGTAGCGAAAGTGAGAGTGAAAGTGAGAAAGAAGTGAGAAAGGCTATGTATGTGAGGGAGGTACCCGGTGTGAAAGGTATAATGAGTATGGAAGTAGGGATGTGCATGATTTCTTTAGGGAGTATGAAAGGTTTTGTCAGGATAAGTATGGGAAAGTAAGAGAGTGTGGGCACGAGAATTAGGAGAATATTTGACTGGGTTTTGCTTGATATGTATAGGGTTATTATGAGTGTGGGAGATGTTGAGTATGACAAGGTGAAAGCTAGACTAGTTGAGCAAGCGAGGCGTATGAAAGCGAGTGTTAAGTATAAGAGGAAGAATGAATTTGATGAGGCAAGAATGAAAGCTGGGGAAACCTTTGTCACTGTATGCTTGTAGGCTGGAGACGTTGGCAAGGAAGAAGTTTGGGGATGATGGGATAGATGAATGTAAGGAGTTAGTACGGAAGCTGTTAGGGACAGTGCCAGATGGAGTTAGAGAATTTGTGAACTTGAAGCGGAAGGAGAAGAAAAGATGGACGAATGAAAAGTTGACTTGGGGAGAAATTTTGGAAACTGTAGAAGATTATGAGCTTGACAGGGTTATAAAAGAGAGCAGAAGTGTAAGTGTAAGGGCTGGGGTAGATGAGAGAGTGCCAGAGTTTGGAAGCTTTAGGGATGCAGTGTTGAGGGCCCAATGAGAATGGCCGATAAGCGTAATAGATAGGAGTGTAAGAGCAAGTAATGTGGAGGTGCCAGTGAGGATGAATGATGGGTTTGTGGGGAACAACGGGTTGGACGGGTTAGGGATAGTAGTGTACAAAGGGGAAGGTCGGTGAGTGGAAGTCGAGCGAAGTGTTTTAGATGTGGAAAGGAAGGACATACAAAGAATGAGTGTAGGTGGGCTTTAGGAGCGTGTTTTGGTGTGGGCAATCGGGACATTTGGTAAGGGAGTGTCTGAAAGATAGGGGTTAAATGCTACAGGTGCGGACAGGTGGGTCATATTGCTAATGGTTGTAGGGTACCCCAGTGAATGTAAAATGTGGCAACTGTGGTAAGAATGGGCATTATGCGAGAATGTGTTCAGAACCGAGGCGAGTGTGTCGAATGTGGAATGGAAGGGCATGTATCAAGTGTGTATGTAGACGAAAGAGGGTGACTGTGACAGCGGGTGGGAAACTGAGTGTGAAGGGGGTTCAAATGGGTGGATCCTCCAGGATGCAAGCGGTGCGTGTGATGCATGTGCGTGAGGGGTTGTTGCATGAGGATCAGCAATTTGTTTTGATAGAGTATGGTAGAAAACGTAAGAAAGGGAAGAACGTAAGTAAACTGAATGTTAAATCAGAAAGTTGTGTGATAGGGGTGTGAGTGCCAAAGTGAAAATGAGTGATAAAGCGTGTAATACGGATGAATGGGATGGTATGAATAGAACATTATAGCATATGCTTGGGTTTGATATAACTGGGTTGACTGAGCGTGTAGGGGTAAGTGAGCGGTTGGAGGTGAGCGAAGTGTAAGAGTAAGAGAGCGTAGCAGTGATAGACGAGTGATTGAAAGCATGAATGAATCGTTGCAAGAATTGGAAAAGGTCAATGAGCGAATGGGATGGGTTAGTTGAAGAATTGGGGAGGTATTTGGGAACGAGTTAGAGGGTATAGATGAGATTGTGGATGAAATTGAGAGTGGTAATAGTGAAGATGATAGCGTGAATCTGAGAGAGAATGGAGGAGAAGATGTGAATTTGAATGTTGCTAGAAGAGAGAATGATTCTGAGAGAATGATTACGTGCCCATGAACGCGATCTAGAGGACCTGCTAGTGAGCATCCATGGGTGTTGCGTATGGGCGATTTGAATGCAGTGTGAAAGGTGTTGGTTGGGAAATGCTAAAAGGGGGAGAATTATAGAGGGATGAATAAATTTGTTTGTATTTAGCATTTCCCAACGTTTTGAGAGAGAGAGAGAGAGAGAGAGAGAGAGAGAGAGAGAGAGAGAGAGAGAGAGAGAGAGAGAGAGAGAGAGAGTGTGTGTGTGTGTGTAATTGTCGTTAGCGTGTGCTTTGGTTGTTGGAAGAGGGATGGGGTCGTTAGTTTGTTTACGGTGCTGTCTGTCTGTGCAAATGTCGAGGGAGTTTTTTTTCGGTTTTGAGTGAGTCTTGAGTCAGAGCTAGTGCTGGTCTGTCGCTTGGACTTGGACAGTTTTGTTGTGCGCTTTTTGAGAGTTGTTGGTTTTTCTTGTTAGTGTACTGTTCTGGTTGTGTATATAGTTCTATCTTTCTTTTATGTTTCCTTGTTTTGTTTGTGTGGTTTTGGGTGCTGTGTTGGCGACCGTGGACACCTTACTCCATCTTCCAGCAGCCGAGGATCAGGGTGAGTGTTGTGTACTGTTTTTTGTGTTTTTAAATCCTGCCACAGTATCATTATCCAGGGATGAATAATGGTGCTTTTACCAAACATTGCCCCATTTGTTGAAGAAAGGATGGAGATAACATATTGTAAGAACTGAGTTTTAGACAGGTGTGCCTTCATGTAGTTCACCTGCATCTGCCTAACCAGTATGAACATGGTTTGGGCTGTCCATAATTAGGAAGGGTGTGAATGAGAGGAAGAGCATCTGTTCTCCTACCTATGCCCAACCATGAACCTTAGGTGGAATGAAAACTTGTGAAACGGCACCTAAACAAAACCAGCTTAAACACCACTAAAGGGCCTAGGAACAAGAGCCAAGAGCCCATAATGTCCTCTTGTGGAAGTGGGGTAAGAAACCTTACTGAAATTCCACTTGAATGGTAGTCACAACTCTGAACCTTGTGAACTAGAAACACACAGAAACTAGTTCCTTCCCTCATTAAAGACTCCTGAAACATCATTCAAGGATGCAGGGTCAGAAAGGGAGGTGCCAGGAGAGGTAGCTGCTGCCAAGGGAAGGTCAAACTGTCAGATCCTCAGACTGAAGTCAAGCTGAAGAAGCTTATTTCTTATAGAATTCAATTACCAATGAAAAAAGTCTCCCCTTCCTCCTAAGTTTCTGGAAGAATATTAACCATGAAGGCTAGGGTGAAGACATGTATAATGAAATCAGTCCATTTAGAAGGCTGCTTGACTGGAAGGACAAAGCAGTTAATAAGACTCAGGCAAATAGGGTGACAAAGATTGTTATCTGCCCTCTACAGAGGGAAGGAAAACAATAGCTTCTCCTTCCACAAGGAGTCTTGTTACCACTGGAAAAACTGACACACTGCTCCCTGAATCCTATACTGTAGTGGGAGAGGGGAGTGAGCTATCAAGTGAAGAGAAGGGCAATCTTCCTATGGGGTATATATAGCAGTTAAATGGATTAAGCAGAGGTGGCGACAAGCTTTGCCTCTACCTTTGCATAACAAGTATCTTAAAGAGATAATGTGGAAGCAAGGGCTGGGCTCCCAGAATGGACTCACAAAGGAAGAGCAACGCAAGCACTTTTCATGACACCCAAATTGTTACTCATGTTGACTTGCCCCAGACTTACTTTGAACTGGGAAAATCAAAGAAAGCAAGAAGCTTTCGTTGGTTAAGATATCGCCTTGAAAAGAGTGCAGGAAAACTATACAAAAGGGAGACATATGTAAGGTACTCTTGCGAGTATCTAGCTATATCAGATTATGTGGACCGTCTTCAATACAGTCAGAGAAATGGAATTGCATCTTCAAAGGTTTCTTCATGGTCAAACTGAGTTTACGTCTTAGAAATAGTAAAGTTCTTCTAGTAGGACTTAGACAAACTCCATAATGGGATTCTGTGTGACTATATATTCTGGAATATTGTACAACAAGGTAACAGTGGGTCTACACAGGAGGATATCCCATTTTAATCTATCTTAAATCTTCCACACTACATCACAACAAGACTTATCAGTTACACACACACGAACACACATGACCTCGTTCCCAAGGATCTCTTGCTGCCTACGTGACTGCTTTCAGCCTAGAACAAAGAGGTCGTGGGTTATGCTGACATACTGTTTTCCAAACAACACATGGACACTTGCTGACATGTTTTGCTGACATGTGTGACTTGAAGGACTAGATCTGCGATTCAAAAACAACCTCTCTCGTGCTCACACAGATATATATACTTTTTGTTAAGTCCATTCACATTACATATTAATGGAACTACCGGTTCCATTTTACATTATGTCATACCATGACACATACACAGGTAAAGGAGTATATGTGCTAAAGGATCTCTCACTACTCTGCTCCCAGCAATCCTCCTCCCCTTTCCCTTTCCCATCCTACTTCTGGGTCAAGACTCAGAAGGAAGGACAAGGGATCAGACAGGACACCATGAATCCTTGGGGAGAAAGGGGAACCTGACTCAAAAAGAGACAAATGATTGTACAGAGGTTACCTGAAGTGTAACATACTCTAGAAGAGAGCAGAAGGAAGAGTCCATGGTTGACCCGATTCTGAAGGATGAATGAATTCATCAAGCCGCAGTATAAAATGGAAAGCCAATGTTTGCAGACCATCTGAATCTATGCAAGCAAGGATTTGGTTATGGTAGGGAAAGCAAGAGGATCAGGCTTCCACATTCAACAGAATGAGAAGAGAAAGCTTGTCATGAAGAAACAATCCCCTCCCAAGAAAAATTTCTCTTTTGACAACACAAACGGTTGTAAGCAATCATCTCCTCAAGAAAAGGCAGTTCTAACAGCATCTGACCACTAAACTAATCTTGCCTGAATGCAATGAAACAGAGTAGGAAAGAGTCTGCTTGAGAGGTAGGGCAGTGCTGGGTAGCTAGCAGGCAGTTCCTGGTACAGGATTATCTGTAACAAAGCATGCAGTAGCAGGATTGTGGTCACTCAAGGGGCAGCCAAGGGAAAAAAAGTTAATGTCCTAATCCATACAGCACAGAACTGACCTCTCCCAATGGTCCTGGGCAGTAATATCTCTTAGGAAATATATCAAAGACATGCTCAATTAAGAACCAGGAGTAGAGAAGCCACTATGGTTGTTTTCCCCATAGCCATCACATTGGTGAGCAAAACCCATGGTCTTGCACAGGTTCCCTGAAGCAGAGAGAGAGACAAACTGCTCAAAGGACTGTGATGATAAATGTCTAGTAAGCCCAAGGCACAAAATCACAATTTGGAGTCAAAGGAGCCCACATACAATTTCTTTTCCACTCTCAGATCTAGAGACAAACAGAACCAGCTGGGCTGGTCCTACTGTCTTACCTAGGTAAGCAAGTGTGAGCAATACCTTTCTTATACAGTGGTACCAAGCCAAGTATGCTCCCAGTCAGACCTGAGCTGAAGGTAATCATGACCAGTATAAAAAACAAAGGTACAGTCAAGCTCGTGAAGGTCTGAAGACCAGTCATGAGCACATCCCTGGACAAACTCCAACGTGCTCCAAAGAACTGGAACAGTTGATAGCTCAGGGATGAGCAGACTATTACTTGTTTCCCTCCAGAAAAGTACAGAGAAATTAAGAGCCAGGGTCAGAGCTTCTCTTGAGAGATTACTCAGGTGACCAAATGCAAGTGGACTCATCCCCAGGGAATAAGTCATATGCAAGTTTACAACCTGTTCCATCCACAACACAATAGTCACAGAGCCAGTGACCAGCTATAAGTGGGAATGAGCAGACACACACAAAGGAGACTGGTTAACAACAAGCTCACAACCCTATCCATCCACTCAGCCCATACTCACCAACTTCTGCATTAGATGTCTGGTCAATGTCTCTTAAGAGGCCTAGCAGGTGAACAAGCATGAGTGGATTTGTTCCCGGGCATTGGCTATGGGCAAGTTCATGACCAGTCCACCTGCTTGTCAATGGACAGCTACGTACTGATAGCCACATTAACCATTATTCCCTGAGAAAACTGAGTGGGTGCCTGGGGGCAAATGGACCCACCTAGGGGATCAATCACATCCTGTTCCAGCACAGGAGTTGCAGATGGAACTGCCAGAGCAACAACAGCAGGAGTAAAGGAGTGACAAGGACATAAACCACAATGATCTCAAACTGAGACCTAAGGAGTTGAGCTCTTAGCCATGGCTATGTGTACAAGAAAGGTAATAGGGAACAAATCCCTTGTTAATTCAAGAGAAATCCACAGTGACTCCAGCAACTTGTATTCCCAATAGGATGTCATGTACTGCACAGTACCAGACCAAGGATGTTCCACAAATCATCAGTTAAGAGTCAATGAATGTAGCAGGAACAGCCATCTACTATCCAATGTCCTGTGTCAGAAACATCCAGGCCAGCACCCATACAGATTAAGCATACCATCTTGGTCAAAAGCAAGCTCAAACTGAAAGCATGGTACCAGGTCGAGCCCATCCCTCCCCTAATACCAGAGGTATCACAAGTAGTAACTTAATCAGTGGAGTGATAGATATTGAGCAAAGGCTTATTCACGTACAGTCATCATGGACAATGCCAATTCCCAAGACCACTGAATATGAGTGTAAACCATGCAGTAAGTTCAATGTCCCATTGGAAATTGACCTTCATTCTCCCTGCTTAAAATGCAGGGGCAATGACTGTGGCCATGAGGTGGATAAACAGTGAATCCTCCTTCTTGGTCAAAGAACTGGAGATAGGTAAGTGTGTGGAAGCAAATGTTAGAAAAGAACAAAGGAACAGGTGCTAAGACCAGTAAATACTTGATTTCTTCTCCTTATGAGTTGAAGAGATTGAGCGTAGCACAAGACACTTCAGTACCCTCCCTTATCATTTTTGCTTGACATGCTGATCTCATACTATAAAATCCTCCTCATCAAAGGGCCACAGGAAGAGAGTAATGGTGAAGATGAATGTCTAAGTTCATGACAGTGATTTCAGCTATTTTGAGGATCGTACAGTCACACAACAAACTATTATCTCTTCCCAAAATGTTTCAGACAAAAAGCATAGGGCTGTATTCAGCAAGTGGTAGCTGGCAAGTATCTGCCAGGCAATGCAAGTGCACAGACACACCATCATTCAATGTACAGACGATGTGCCATGGTGACAATATCTCAGTGACTCATTAATGGATCTTGTGCCGGCAATCGATATGCTAGTAGCCAAGCTATATAACGTTCCCATTTAAAGGATATTGAAATTACAATCGTTCTTTCATTTGTTTGATGTTTTTTAAGAACTGTGGTATTCATTTTTTCTGACAGAACTCAAAATTTGTAAGCCAATATGTTTTGCTTAGACAGCATTACAAAACAAAACCATTCATTACATTTTATTTATCTATCATAACAATATATAAAGACATTGAATACTAAACTATAAATGTTTGGTTAGTCCTACTGATCTTTGCCTAAACTGTGAAAAGTGGAGCATCCAATGATGTGCATTATGAGTTTTGTTTATAGGCACTTGTGAGCGATTAGGTTTTCATAATCCATTATATACTCTTTTACAGTCATAACTGATCAAAGCAGTGATGAATGGCATCCCAGAATTGTCCATTTGGCCTAAATTTTAAGACCGTATGCTTGAGGACTAAATTATTTTCTCCTTAAGAAAGAGAAGTTTATGCTTTTCATGGTGAGGTAAAACAAAAAGACAATACAGCATACGGTATGTACAGTATTCCCCAGTATACTTAATATCAATAACTGTTTGGTAGATAACAGTGATAGTGAATATAAAGTCAAACTGAAATGTAACTTTAAAAAATTCCATAAAGAAAATTAACTACTAAAACTTCAAAACGTCCTTTTGAATGTAATTAAAGAACAACACTAAATGATAAGTCAACAGATCCTTTTGAACATACTTACAGAACAACAGTAAATGATGTTTATGAAATACATTAAGCAAAAGAAGTTATTCTTATATTACTGGTCTAGCCATTTCAGTTCATGAATGCTATTCACATCCTGATACAGTATTTAATACAACTCCCAAAAGCACAAATAATTCCATTCAATCATCTGGGCACTGGCTTCACTAGAATCTCACATATGTCGTTAACAATCCTTCTAGGCTTATGTGACTTCCACCGAACCATTAAACCATTCAGTTGTTAAAACAATATTCCCAACTTTCTTACAAAATATTTGAGTTCTCCTTCATATACTGAATCTATACTATATATAAAAATGGATATATATGTGTGTGTTTGTTCCAGAATAGCTGGATTGCATTGAGCAATTTCAACCAAACTTGGTATACATATGACTTACCATCTGGAAAAGAATACTGTGGGGGTAAGATATCATTGACACCAAAAAGGGTGGGGGTGGGAAGGGGGTGACGTAAAATTAATTGAAAACGATATATTAGTGTCTAATCTATAGTTTTTGAGGTTGTTGGGATGAACAGTGACACTACTAGGGCCCTTCAAGTCCAAGTTCAGCCCGATAGAAGGGGGGGGGTTGAGAAGGGGTGAAAAATAAAATGTCAAAAATGACAGATATCAGTGTCTAATCCATAGTTTTTGAGATTGCTGAGATGAATAGTATAATCCCAATGCCCTTTAAGTCCAAGTTCAGCCCCAGTGCGGGGAGGGGGGGGCAAGAAGGGGTGAAAAATAAAATGTAAAAAATGACAGATATTAGTGTTTAATCCATAGTTTTTAAGGTCGCTGAGATGAATAGTGACACTTCCGATGTCCTTCAAGTCCAAGTTCAGCCCCGATAGGAATGGGGGTGGGAAAGGGTGGAATATAAAATGTCAAAAATGTTGGGAAATGTAATTGAAGCAACTATCTTAACAGGAGAGAGAGAGAGAGAGAGAGAGAGAGAGAGAGAGAGAGAGAGAGAGAGAGAGAGAGAGAGAGAGTTTATTGACTGTCATTCAGAGTTTTCCTGGGCACTGCCAGATTGGTCAGCTAGTATATATAAAAGCAACACCAGAAGACAAAAGGAAAAGAATAAGTAAGCATATGGTCCGCCCTAATGAATTGTATACGTAATCTATCAGCCTCTAGCATCTTCCAATACTTCACAAAATTTTCATCCTTTCATCAGATCACTCTTTTATTATCTTGACAACAAGAACACCACACTCGTGCCTCAATTGCTAAGCTACCACACTGCACAACTGAAGCATTTGGTTTCCACAAACTCTTTCCTATACAGGCAGTCCCTGGTTTACGATGGGGGTTCCGTTTTTAGGCCGCGCCAAAAACTGAAAATCACCGTAAACTGAAAAATCGTTGAAAATTGTCAAAAATCCTTAGAAAATCTTACTTTTAATGCTTTGGGTGTATTGAAAATGATGTAAATACATTTTCATTGAGTTTTTCATCAAAAAACCTCCAAATTTTGATTATTCTGCTGTTTTGGAGCCATATTTCTTCCGTTGGATCGGCGTACGGCGTGTCATAACCCCGGAACATGCGTCGTAAACCGGGAAATAATTTCTGATGAATATATTTGAAAAGCGTCGTAACCTCAGAACATCATAAGCCAGACCCGTCATAAACCGGGGGCTGCCTGTACAGCCTAATGCTTTAATCTCTGTTTTTTGTAGGTGACATAATGCAAAAAAAAAAAACCAAGCACAATACCATACAGGAGTAAATTAGCCAGAAATCATCAAAATTATTACTAACACCGTTCACACCATCTGCACAAAGACACGGCATGAAGAATTCTGATAAGAACGTAAACATTCCAATGCCACCCGGTGAGAAACAGGTGATTACAGAGACAGTCCTAGCAGGTTAGCCAAGCATTATCTTGTTTTATTTTGCATGCTGACTACACCTAATGGTGCGATGATATAAGTTAACTTTAATAGTAGATAAGATTCATTCCAAATACGTAACTGTTCCATGCACTTGCAACTTTTTTCATGGGTGTTTAAATCAGTGGTTTTTTTTTCTATAAAGTATTTCATAAAATTTTTTATGATGTTTGTTAAACAATCCTTTGTTATGTTTTTGCTATTATTGCACAATTCAAGGAAGCATTCATGACATCCATGTGTTATCATGTATATTTCTTGTTTCATTTGCTTTTGTACCAATTATTGGTGATGTAGTGATCTCTTCCTCTTCTTCTTCTTTCGACCTTATTAGTCCCACTGTATAGCTGGGTCGGTCGCTCGAGTCTAATTTCTCCATCTATTTCTATTCCTAGCATCTTCCCCCAGTCCCACCTCACCACATCCATCCATCTGATCTCTTCTCCCTTAACATAATCATTCTTACCTATGGTATGGTTCTCTTCTACTTCTTCAGTGTTTTGGATCTCTGCTTCCACAGGTTTTACTATTATTTGAGGAGACAACGGTATATTTTTAGCTTGTTTTTGTTTTTTTTTTCTTCGTATCTTTCGTCTTTGGTTTGCCTAAGTTTCTCTAATAATAGGTGGTTTTTTGTTTTCAGTAGTGTTCTCTCCAAAGGTCTCTTTTTATCTTTAATTTCCAGTCTATCACAACTTTCCTCTACTACTTCTGTAGTAGTATCTTCTTGTGCTCCTATTTGCATTAATATTCAAATGAATTTGATAATACAGTATATATCCATATAATCTGTACCTGTTTCTTGATTCTTTACCATTTTAGTTTTTCTGTAAAGTATTAATTTCTTCTTGAGATGTATTTTTCTGTTTTGTTACTTCTATCTGTATCTGTTTTTGTTTCATTATTGGTTCTTGTTATCAAAGAATATGTATGCTTGTTAGCCTGATCCTGAATTCCTCTCACTTTCAATTCTAATTTAGCCTCTTTTATAGACATCCCTGTTCTTTCTTGTAACATTTTCAATTCTATATTGTACTGTATATATAATACATGCATTCTTTGGATCTTCCATGATGATTTCGCCCACAGTTTACACAATTCGGTTCACTGCACTTCCATTGTGTGATACGTTTGGCAGATCCACAGTAAGTGCATACAGGTTCATTTCAACAATTTTTCTTCATGTGACATTACTTACTATGATTTTGACACTAGTGGCTTTGGGACATAGGGTCTTGACTTTCTGTTTTGGCCCAAAATGAAGTTTTCATAATAAAACTAATATTGTAATACTTACCTGAACACCTGAATTAGCCCTGGTCACCTACCAGCCCGAACTACATCCCCATAGTTTTTACCCACTAAGTGGGTTATTAACTGTCAGTGTAACCAACGCTTACAGGAAAATCTTGTCAAATGAGTTACCTGAAGTACTGTTGGCAATGCTGCTGTAAGTCCTGGCCAAGTGAGGTCAAGATCCACTATTGCATTATTCACTATTCAAACTGAAGTGGGAGGAGGGTGGGAATCATTCAGGTGTTCAGGTAAGTATTACAATATTAGTTTTATTATGAAAACTTCATATTGCAATACACTCCCTGAACACCTGAATTAGCCCAATTAACAAAATTTTAAGGTGGTGGGATCAATTTGAATGACCACAACCGGAAAAGCAGGTAACACATTACTGCCTGCTCTGTATAAATGAATGTATCATCATCTGGTTATCCCACTGCAGAGATCTGTAGAGCAGCACCCCATCGCCAGTCTCATGTATAGGTACTGTCTGAGTCGAGCTACCTCTCATGTGGTATTTAAACCTCCTTATGGATAGAGTAGCAAAAAACCAACCTACCATGTGGCTAATCACAGCCTCCCATGAGTAGCAGAGAATGACGAACCTCCCATGTGGCTAATAAAAGCACTCTCATGTATGGAGGGGTACGATGAACCTCCATGTGGCTAATCAAAGCACTCTCATGTATGGAGGGGTACGATGAACCTCCGATGTGGCTATTGCAGCTTCATGTAGGGGGAGGAGTTGAGTGCAGGATCTTCGCGTTCTTGCCACCCGTTGCCGATGTCTGGCGTGAGATGAGGAACAGAAGAAACCAACTCGTCCACTGCCATTGTACTAACACCAAACTTACTACCTCACTATGAATCCCGAACAATTTTTCAACAGAGGTCCAGGTTCCTTAGACTATACCCATTACCTAAAGTTCCTCACTTCGACATTACTAATGCAATTATAAGATCAAATTGGTCGCCACAAAGGACCCAGCGAGCAATCCTTCCTCTGAAGAAAACTGAATGTCTCTCTGAGGTAGAGAGTCATGAAACTGACTTCAAGTGGCTGCCTCTAAGAACCTCTGCACTAACAGAGGACACCCTCAGCTAAACGAATGCACCCTCGATAATAGAGTTATCCGCTACACACGGACTAAGAGAATAACTCTCATGTAAGGAGGAGAATGATGAATCTCCCAAGTGGCTATTCAGAGCCTACCCTGGTAATGAGGAATGAGCAGGGCGCCTGCCGAAGGACCCTCCGTCTCACAGGCCACGGCAAAGGCCGACGACTGACGAGTCAAGAAGTACTTGAGCTACGATGTTATCTAGGGCTAGCCTGGACGCAGGGCACCCTTGGACTCTTCTAGGAAACTATCAAAGACTAGGATACTTAAAATGTACTAAACTTAAGTTCATGTAATTATTCTATCACTGATGCTTAAGATTCTAAAGCCTACAAGGAATTCCTCTATCTGGTTAACCTAATAACCACTGCACTACGTGAATACCACCTTAGCTAAATGAGCGCACCCTAGATAACAGACTTCGCCGTTACACGTGGACTAAGGGAATAACCTTCCGAGCCTTCGCACTAAGAGAATACCACCTTAGATAAATGAACACGCCCTAGATAGGAGACTTCTCCGCTATACGCGCTGTGGTAAATTGAATGTCTCTTAAGTAAAGGAAGAAAACACTGAGACGGACTCCTGGCAACTTCCAGAATAGAAGACACTGAACACCTAGAAAGGAAGATGAAGTGGACACATCTAATATCAGCAATGAAAACTGTTAAATGCTAAATATAATGTACTGTAAAGTCAAAATTAAATTGTATTCAAGGGCATAAGGCTCACACCACATGAGAATCGTGTAGTGTGCCCGCAACTGTGTTTGTGGAGTGAGCACTTATGAACCAGGAACCCTCTCTTTGAAAGTAACTAATCGCATTCTTTGACAGCAGACGGGAAGGATTCCACGGAGAGACAAGAAGTGTACACAGAAGCGGACGGAGTTTCTCAACCTTTGATAAATAGACTTTAATATTCGCACCGGACATAAAGACATCCCCACTTGATCGCCGGAACCGAACACTTGCAGATAAAGAACCTTAAACGAATGAGGCAGAGTTTTAGCCTCCGACTCTATCTTCGCAACGAATTCTGGAAGAAGAGAAATACATATCATTTCCCACCTAGGAAACCAGCCTAGAAAATTTCCTGAAGCTCACCCACCTTTCTATCTGCAACTAAAGCCGAAAGAAATAAAACATCCAATCAGTTGTCTTAACGTTAGAACTTCTGACAAATCTCACGAAGGAGCCCGAGTCGGCAAGACTGGACGTTAGACTTAAAGGGACGTAACAAATCATAGAAGATCTTACTACTAGAAATTTTCGGGAAGATGGAAAAATGTACTGCTAAGTGTTGAGCGGTAGCCAGCAATAGCTGAAAACGGAGGAATCTTGACTTTCTGAAGGAATAAGAGAAAATCAGCTATTTTGGTTATGGCAGGCCTAAAGATGGAATGACCTTCCTTACGACACCGACTTCCACATGTCCAGCTGACCTGGTAAAGCTTACGGGTTGACTTTCTCAAGCTGAAAGATACACTGTCTAGACATAGCTAGAGGGTCCGGTCTGTCTAGCTGTCGCTCAGCAGTTGCCTGCAACTAGGTTCATCACGCAAGAGTTTGGATGATAATGGTGAAAATGCGGTTGTCCAGAAGATCTCCATGAGTAAAGGAAACATTGAAACTTCCATAAGGAGCATTAGGAGTTCCGAAAACAAGGGCATTAGGCTGCAGTGACAAAGTCATATACCTGACACTCCCGGGCAATTCCTGATTACTCCACATCGAGACTGAATGGTGGAAAGCATACACCTCTAAAGTTCTAATGATCTTGTTCCCCCCCAGTTCTCAGATATGACACGGCAGTTACGATGTCGCAAAGCAGATCCACTACTCTGTTGTGCACTAGGACTGAAAAACACCTGAGGGCTTCCTTTACAGCCTTAAGTTCCCGAAGATTATGACCTGTTCCCTGATCCTCCAGAGGCCTGAAGCCTGGTTCCTTCCGGGTTGTTCCTCAACCTTGCTATGAGGCACCTGAGTACAGATGAATGTCAGGAAGAGGGGAGACGATAGGACCTTCCAGATGTCAGATGCACTTCTTCATCACAGAAGATCCGGGACAAGCAAGAATCGCCTCCAGACTAAAAACTGCATTTCGATGTGGATGTCCCAGCCGATTCCTGACATACCTGAAGAGAAAAGCATATGGAGACAACAAACCCTTTTATACATTCTCCCTAATAGGCCTCTCCAAGTGGGTACCGGCTGTTCCCTGTTGGACAGGAACACCTCTACTTCAACATTTTGTACCCTTGACGATGCATAATTGCCGACACTGGAGACATGAGTTAGAAGCAGCAACAAGTTCGTTATACTAGCAACATACAGTACTCTTAACCCTGAGCAGCCACACCAATCATAGCCTGTTGTGACGCTACTGCTGATGACGGCTACACGAAATTGAACATGGAGGAGATATTCTCCTCCCTAAGAGACTGTTGCAGAGCACAAAAGGGGCCCTCAACAGAACTCTTTCTCCTAATGTCCGGATAGTGCGCGAAGCTTAAGAAGAAGTCCTCCTTCTTCTGCCAAAGAACAATGTACAGTCAGACAATGTTAACATGGTATGCCAGCCCCATTGAAACCAAAGTGATGAGGTGCCAGGCAGTACAGGATCGGAGGGAGTACATCCATCTTGTTTGAGAAAACCTATCAACCCCGGACCACATCCACATAGAGTGGGACAAGACCTTCGACTGGCTGCGAAAGGTGTCCTCAAAGATACAAGCCTCCCTAGAAGAAACTGAGACCAGACAATTTGACAAAGGAACCCGAGAGAGAAGAGCCTCAACAGATACGTTGAGAGGAACCCTGACACCCACAGAAGGTTTACCCGCTACCTTGTCAAAAACCCCTCACGAATAGGAAGCAAGGTTGAATCCCGCTTACGTGACCTCTCTACCAGCTACCAACCTAAGTCTGCCTCCCTCAATGCCTGCCTGACACGGCCAAACCAGACCAGGTTCTTTGATGATTGAGAAACTACTGGTTCCATTGCATACAGTGACTTGAACATTGCTTGATTCGAGAGTGTAGGCTCCTCCAGAGCCTTGGACTGAGGATAAAGAGTATGATGAAGTCCAAATGAACAATCCTTGTCGGACTGGTCTGACCGAGCTGGAACAGGAAAAGAGACAGACTGACCCCTAGCAAATGCCGAACGCGAAAACCCGGAACTCGCCACACCTGGGTGCACGAGACAGACACCTGACGTATCAATCGCGAACATACTGGAGGCACCAAAGTAAGTTGCGCAAACCCTGCACCACCCAATGACGATGGCGCAACACCTGGGCTGGCCAAACCTGGGTGGACAACGCCACTCCTGAGAGCGAAGAGGCCGCAACACCCGAACCACGCAAATTCGGATGTATCAAAAACTGCATGAGAGTGGGAATCCAGAACTGAAGACTTGCTGGCTAATGAAGAAAGGGGGGGAATCCTTGATGACCCGGAATCAACCCTGAACCTACATGGACGCCTTAGACAGAGGGACACAGAAACCTGCAGTAAAGCTGAGAAAGAAGAAGCCAAAGGAGGGAAGAAGGAAGAAGCCACACTTGGAGTAACCAACGGGATGCCTAACGCTGACATTGGACAGATGAGGAAGGTACCAACTGGACTGGAACTCAGAGGAGTTTCGAAGGGGAAGTTATGAGGTACCGAACCCAAGGTAACGGAGGAAGGCAAATTACCAGCTATCCTAGAGAATGGAAAGGCTGAGAAAACTATCAGTGCTGATACACTGAACACTGGCGCAGGTGAACTGCTGACTGTCGTAGCATCCGCAAGATTCGCAGAGGATACATTACGGTTAGAAACCCGTAAAGAATAAAAATAAAGAGTTGCTGCTGCCTCCGCAAACACCTGAGAAGCAACTAGATCAGATGCCTGAGAAACTACAGGATTCACAAAAGGTGATAAAGAAAATGTATCTGTTAAAAGTACCCCTTCCCTTAACCCCAAAGTGAGAGAGGGAGCTGCTTTAGCTCTAATATCACAGGGTTGAACCAAGAAAGGCCTTTGCTCAGAAAACAGGATGAGCAAACAAAGACCCCGAAGAGCAGACCAAAAAGAAGATTGAGTAAGGGCAATGTAAGAAAGCTTGGAAGAAAATGAGGAAAAAAGGAAAATTCTGTAGCGGCCAAAGAGGCCATAGATTTCAGAGAAAGAAAATAGACTGATTTTGTTCCCCATTAATCTTGGCAGACATTACCAGACTCAGAAAATTCTTTAAGACATGATCATGAATATTGGAAAACTCGATTGCCAGAATTACCACCATCGCAAGACGAAAGAAATTTTAACCCCTGAAGGAATAGGAACCTTCGAAGAAGAAGGAGTACTCAAGGAAAAACAAAACAAATTCAGAACCAGATGCATCAGAAACCAAATCTGAATGACCCTCCACGGATCTAGAAACCTTTTGTTGCACAGAGCATGAAGCAGGAAATAAAACTGACGATTGATCTAAATGAGAGGCCTAAACATTAGCAACCCCAACCCAATATGAACCCAAAGAAAACTGCACGTTCAACTACTCTTCCTGAATACTTCCTAAATATTCCTACTTGTCTGAGTGATTCCTAATTCTAAATCCACCTTACAACTTATGCTTTTAGAGGGAAGGGGGAAATCTGCTGCCAACACTGTTGCCCGTACCGGGGGCCCGGCAGATCCTACCTTCTCGAGGTTTCCATGTCTCCATGACCCCGCACCCGTTAGGGCTGGTTCTGGAACAGGCAAGTGAGCTGAAAAAGAACAATTAGTATCTACAATACTAGTACTACTATCCTTACCTTTACTTTCTGTTAATTTAGTTTTAAAACTAGAAAAATAGACTATACATATTAGCTGTTAACTTGTCCTCTAACTTTTGAATAATTCTTCCATCTGATCTACCGAACAAGACTCGCCACCTATCTGACTGATACTACACTGCATCTTCCTACATAAATTACAAACAGATGTCGATCATGTTTGAGGGTACTCATCCTACACTTGCAGGACATGTAGGACCGATAAGCGTCAGCATCTCCAGCAATAGAAGGTTCTGTTGTTGAAGATGTAAACGAAGTGGAAGCATCGGCGCTTGCAGACGGCGTACTTCTTCTTGTCTGACTTCTCCACTGGAGTCCAAAGTACCGATCCCAAAGCCAAACCGGAGAGAAGTTCCAACCAGTCAATAAAGTATCAATCCAGGAGTGTCCAAATTCTTAAATGGGGGTCAGGCTAAAATGACCAAAAGTTCGCCTGATCCACAGAGCATGGTGAACAAAAAGCAATTGGGGATCTCAGCCTCACTCGGCCAGGACTTGCAGCAGCATTGCCAACGGTACTTCAGGTAACCCATTTGACAAGATTTTCCTGTAAGCATTGGTTATGCTGACAGTTAATTACCCACTTACTGGGGAAAAGCTATGGGGATGTAGTTCGGGCTGGTTAGGTGGCCAGGGCTAATTCAGGTGTTCAGGAGTGTATTGCAATATTTTTATTTTTGAGGTAAATCACCCTCAAATATTATTAATGCTATTTTAATACTTAAATGTTGCTTTTTTTACTTGGTACAACATAAAGTCAACCCCTGCCCATTCGCGACTTCACCTACTCACAGATTTTTCTGTGGAACTTATCTCCAAATTATTTGCAGAAAATTTGGTAATTTGTGGATTTTTTATAGCGCAGCCGCTTGCTGTGCCCTCAAGGAGTTACCCTTCCATGATCTACCAGAGTTCCATGGTGACCAAACTAATGTCAAAGAATTCTCTTATAGCTGGTCTCTTGGCCGGGTATTATGTCATAGTGATTGATGCTTATGTGCAGTCCAACATAGTGTCCACAACAAACTTGCATGGAGACCAAGAAGCATTACTCTTTGTTGGTTGAAGCAGTAAAGTTTATTTTTATAAGCCTCCGAAAAAATTAGGCTTTTTTCTCCGGTTTCACTAGCAAGGATCATGGAAACATTAAAAATAGCAAGATACGTGTCTAATATCGAGTTCCAGTTAAAGTTTTAATTTTAAACTTTTGGAATTGGAATTAATAATTAATTTGTGTGAAAGCTGGAACCTGGTGTTTCTTGCCATAAAATGGCTGGTGCTTATCGTTGATTACTAGTTTCGTAAAGTGCAAACTGTTTTAAAGAATATGTCGTTATAACTAAATGTTTTAACTAAAAGAAATGTTCCACAACTTATCATTAATAAAGATAATCATATCAGATTATACGATGTCCACAATAATCTAGGCAATAAGTGAGAATGATTTAGACTAGGCTAATAGTGGATGTTATCTGTAGCCTATAACCTAGAATTACGTGTTCTTAAGTGGCCTAGCTTAGACCAAGGACCCTAGGATCAGATAATAATATCTGAGCAAAATAAATCAGTAGCCTAGCTATAAGGCTACATATTAGTAAAAAAATGTTTGTCCTTTTATATAAGCATATACACTTAAGCATGTGATCTAAATAATCCAGGACCAGGCAGTACCTTATATCAAGTTAAGTGATAAATTTTACGAAACATCCCATTATTGGACTAAACTGTTAGCCTAGGCCATGTAACCTAGGACTAGATGAAACAGTAATCGGTGCTGAATGAGATGGTAGCCTAGCTTTAAGGCTACATACCAAGGTAATTGTGTTTTATGCACCTAACCCAGACTGAAATGACTACATTTTCGGAGGGGTGTAGTAACTTACCCAGGACTTCTGCCCCTTGGTTAACAGGCAGTTACAGTTCAGTTGTTGAAGCTCAGTCACATTGCGCAAGCTCCCAAAAAACAGGATACACAGTTTGGCATTTGATCAATTCTGTAAGGAAATTATGAGTAACATCAAAGATGCCCTTGCCACAGAACAGCATTATATAAGGGACATGATGCATGAGTTTGAAAAAGAAACTAAGGAAATTAAGTCCATCATGTACACCTCAAAGTGTAAAAGTACTGCATCCTGTAACCAAAAAGTGAGAGTGGACACAAATTCTGCCCAAAACAAGGTCTAATGTTAGAATTCCAACTGGAAACAACAAAATGGTCAGTTCAGAATACAGAACTTCAGACCAAAACATAATAGGGGTTCCAATACTCACCCCTTATGATGCTGATAATCCTTGGCAAGACGCCTCAGTGTGCATTATCTCTCCCGACGGTAAGTATCTAATTAATGAGAGAAAAACTATGACTGAAGTTGTACATGTAGAATTTAGAGACAGGGCAGCATTCCCTAATACGGAATAGTGCCTGGTACCACCTTCACCAGACATGGAGAAACCAATAACAGAAATGGTTTTTTTACCTGTGTCTATGGCATTGAAAGCTATAGAGGACACCCTCCGCCAGGTCAACGAAAAATGGGATCTCTACTTCCATTTTGAATAAGACCCAAGTTGCTCACCAAGTAGTCCCAGTCTTCTGTTCCTTCACTTACAAAATTATTAATCATGTGAAGGCAGATTTTCAGAATTCTGTAGTGACTAAAAAATGAGAGACATTGGCAGAATTAAAACCATTTGCTACAGTTTTGGAAAATTTCACCAGGGAGTGGGCTATGCTACAACTCCCTTTTGAAAGGAAAAAGCTCCCTTTAGATAGATATGCAGCAGTTTGGGACCCCATGAGAAGAATCTCAGAGGGGACAGCCTCGGCAGAATTTCATTCTAGGATCCCCCTCCTTAGTATCACAAACTACCACCTTACTGGAAGTTGCCACCAAAAGGCTTCCAGAAGATTCCAGAACAATTCTTGCTGTTGTGGCCAAAAGTCTTATGAGAACCCTATGGGAAGCACTCTATGACTTTTTAGAGTGCCACATAGAAGCGCAAAAGGAAACACTGGAGGGCTCCAGGTCACTTCCCAATGTAACTTCATTATTACATTCTAACCCCTTCTGTAAGGACCTGTTTAAGTCTGTTGTGGCTAAACTTAACGAGCAAGCCTGCCAACAAAATTGTACAGAGTATGCTCTTCAGGAAAAGGGGAATTCAGGAAACAAAAAACATGAAACTTCCCTTTACCCAACCCAAAAAAGGCTCGCTATGACCAAAATCCTATAAGCTTTCAGTCACTCCAGAAAATCTGTCCTCAATGACAGGTAGCTGGTCAGGAGGGACAACTCCCTACAGGGGGACAACACAACAACAGCAAGGAAATCCTTTTTCACAACGTCCGAAGACCCTCTTGTAGGGGAAAAGGAAAAGCAACACCTGGAATGCCTATCAAGGGAAAAGGCAGAGGAAGAGGTGGATACCAATAGGAATTGTATGGTTGGGGGCCGACTTCAATGACACCACAGGTAGTGGAAGTCTTCCCCTTGGGAACACAGCATTATTTTCAAATGAGTTGGGGTGGAAACGGTCTCATCCTTCCCCCTACTTTAAAGGGGTGCTTCCAAAAGCCAGACCTCTCTCCGGAAGATTGTGTGCAGAAAGGCCCTGTTAATGGGAGCCATAGAGAAACATAAGTATATTTGCCAACAAGCACGTTTCTTCAGTGTCCCCAAAAAGGACTCCTCCAAATGAAGAGTGATCCTTGACCTATCAGCACTGAACAAACACTGTTTGCCAAAATTTTGGATAACTACCGTTGCCCAAGTAAGTTCAATCATTCCAAAAGGGACTTCGACAGTTTCTATAGATCTGAAGGATGCTAACTGGCATATCCCTATCGCCGTTCCCTTCCGGCCCTTCATAAGGTTCTGGATAGGGAAAGATACATACAGGTTCAAAGTCATGCCCTTTGGGCTAAACATTGCCCCAAGAATTTTTTACAAAATTAGCAACAGTAGTTGTTTGAGAATTCACACATGAAAAACCTAGGAGCAGTGGTCAACAGACTACAGTCAAAAGGTTTTATAATAAAAATGGGAAAAAATCCTGCCTCACCCCCAGCAGACACTTTCAGTGGCTGGGACTGTGTTGGGATACTCTTCATGGCCTGTTATCTCTCATCTTACTCAAAACAGAATAAAGCAAGTCCTCAAAATGTTCCTTGCACAGCCCAGAGTTTCCAGATGGCAATTAGAATGTATGATGGGCCTGCTGCAGTTCACATCAGTAATAGATCCAACATTCAGATTGCAACTAAAAAATGTGAACAAATTCTGGCTATTGCATCCAAGGAAAAAGATGCAAGACCGACCTCATCAAAAGATTAAAAAAGTTGGGGAGATACTTCGGCCTAGGATCCGGAAGGAATCTCTGGTGAAACAGGTCACCCGCTAGCGAAAACCCAGTAGCCCTCTCTGCGGGAGAGGGCTGGCTGCTGGAAGCTCTACAAGACTTCTTGCGGGTGGGTGAGGCTTCCTTCTTCTTCCTCTGCTTGCTAGCTTTGGATAAAGAAAGGGAGGAGGTGACAGCACTCCAGGATAAAGATGAAGACGAAGATGACGACAACAAATATGACATCTTCCTTCTCCTCTTCTTCAACTTCTTGCCAAGGGTGGATTTGGACAGCAGCATGTGGAGAAGGACATCACCCAGCCATGAAGTTGATGGCAGCACCTGGGGGCACATCACTGAAGGGATGTGCAGGGTTACCAAAGATGTGGTGGTTGTGCTTGAGCCAGTGGATACTGTAACCACAGAAATTGTCACGTTCCAGTTGAAGCAGTCACAGGAAGGTGTTGCATAGCCTTCAAGTGACCTAAGGATGGCCAGAGCTCCCTAAGCCCCTGGGGCTCCATAGCACCTCCAACAAAGGTTGGGTAAGGTGAGGCAGTCTCCCATGCCACAAGAATGAGCGTCCCCCCGAGGACAAATCCTCCTCCAAGTGAAGAGAAACTGCCAGAGAGGAACCTGGCTGGCCGTCTTCTACCCCCCACAGTGGCTCTTTACTGATGTAGCAGCAGGTGGAAGTTTGGCCAGGGGCAAGAAGGAACCAGAGAGAATCTCCAATATCATGGGCAGAGTACTACACTCTGATGACACCAAAGAAACTTCCTATCTTCTTTTTCCCAGAAAACTTCACCCACTGTTCAGAAGGCCAAACCTGATACTCTGAACTTCACCCACTGTTCAGAAGGCCAAACCTGATACTCTGAACATGGGCTAGATTTCGATTACAGTCATGTCTACGGCACGACACACACAAGAAGGAACGAGGCTCTACCTCGATAGAAGAGAGGAACCGTTTACAGGACCTGTCCTTCCCTGGCCAGTGCCGAAGAGTTAGCAGTTTCCTCTCTACAGATGGCTTTTGTAAATCAGGGGTTTATATGCTTTATTATATCAACAATATATGATAAGCAAGCAAACAGAAAGAAAAGCATTAAAGCATAAAGCAGTTGGCAAGAACAAAACAGACGTCTTCACTTGATAGCGGAATGCAAAGTGGAGTGCAGACCAACGAGTGAGTGGGGCTCCCCCTACCGTCAGTAGTTAATGACCTTGTCTGAAAGTTAAATGGCCACTCCAGCTCGCGTTCGTAAGCTAAATCCTATGTAAAGAACTCAGGTTTGTGTCTGTGTAGGAACAAAGAGTGTTGCCTCTACTATGATCATCCACACAGTTAGGGCAAATGGGAGAGGGGGATCCCCATGAGTGGAGCAGTTTCACTCAGTAGTTACTACCGTTAAGTAGGCAGTATGAATTTTGGATTTAGTCTAACACACAATATGTTTTGTACTTTGCATGAACAAAAGAGATTCAAGCTTTCACAAATTATTTCAAATAATAATGCCTTAAATAAAATCAATAAATACCATTCATTGCCTAACTATGCTGGTCTTTCCAATACTTACCAATCAGTTTATGGAAGACCATTCCATCATAGAGATCTTCTTCTATGTGTTTTACAATGATTCGATCTGGTGCAAGTTCATCATTAATCCAATCTATCAAAATGGCAATAAGTTCCTTTAGCTTTGGGTCTTCATATGACCTTGGTTCTATCATCGACCTTTCTTCATTATCGTCTGCAGAGGTAGCATAAAGATAATATCACAGTTAATGTATGGCCTTGTACAGTTCTTTAATAAAGAATCCTCATTAGTGTCATTCATGGTATTTAGAAGGAAGTAAGGACTGATTACACAACAGAGCACTATAAAAAAACATTAAAAACCATACCTAAATTATAGTCATCAGGAGGAACATCAACGGAGAATGGGGACCCAGGGGAATCTATTGCATACTTGCCCTCTGTCTGTACTTCCTGCACTGTTGACAAAAAAAATTCATGTTAACAAACCATGATTACTTTTCCATCTCCCAAAAAGGCCCAAGCCGGACAAATGCTAAGAGTCACTTCTATGCCCCCATAGTTCATACAGTACTATGTTTTCATATACAGTAGAACCCAGTCCTCGACACTAATCTGTTCCAGAAGAAGCGTCAAGATGCGATTCCATCGAGATACAAGCCAATTTTTCCCATAAGAAATAACTGAAAATGGATTAATCCATTCTTGACCTCCAGTCATTACCCCAACCCTGCATTTTTATATAAAATATTACACATAAATTACAATTAAATAAGTTCAGAGTTAAATAAATTATTGTATTAGACACAATATTTTCATTTTTAAATGTATACCGTATCAAAAAAACTGGTCTAAGCCCAATGCAGCCGTATTACCGATAGTTGACCAGTGCCATAGGGTAGGCTAGGTATCAGTATGTACTGTAACGTGTAGGCACAAAAACTGTTGCAAATAACAAAACACTGAAAAACAAGTCTAACTATTAAAGCAAATTAATAAAATATTAAAAATAAGCTAAATTATGTCTGTTATCACAAACTTGAGAAAAATTGCCTAAGTTACTTTGGCTGCTCGTGGCATGATCGGATGCAAACAAAGCCACCCTGCTGGCCTATTGCGGTAATACATAAACGTTGTTTACATTCAGTATTAATTTATGGTAAATTTCAGTCTACTGGAATAGTGTATACAAAATCACTTTAAAACATCTTTCAAAACAACAGCAGCAGAGTGGGCGGGCTTTAAAGGACGTGTGGGAATAACCCTATCAACAACGCCAACTAGCGGCGGCTGACCGAAACACCTTTGTTTACGAACATCATATGATTCATCGGGTCAGACTCTGGTTTGTTGTTCAAGCTCCGATGCAAAATTTACTTGAAATTTCACGTTGAAATCTGATTATGTCAAGTTCTGAGATGGTTGAGGACTGGGGTTCTATTGTATATCATCATCTAAGCTTCATAGCATTAGTATTTCAAAGCACTGCAGCATAAAGCATTATAAAATTAGTGAAGAGTTTTAACTCAGTAATAACAAATTACATGTAAATTCTAAAATTTCAATTTATCAATAAGAACACAACATAATGTAACCTTATAAAATAATTTAATGAATAAATTTTTTTATTTTAGGATTTAGAAAATTTAGTAAACAGGTAAGTCAGTAATTTAATGAAAGGTTTAGTTTTAAATCATTAACATAAAGCTTTTTTGATTATGTGAACTTTTCCAATGTCCCTTGTGAACACAGCCTTTAAATTACCATGGGCATGTTGAATCTCCCTAACTCTATTCTGATCACAACCATTACAAAGGTCCTGACTCAAATTTCTACACGACTGTAAATAACTGAAGTTGAAAACATATGAATATTATAAATTTTCATAATAAAATTAATTACAGTCTCTGGATGCTTACCTACTGTTAAAGTTAGCTTATATCTCAGTGCCAATAGGCGAGTTGGCATTCAAACAAAAGATCAAATGGCTGCCCAGATGAATGTCTAGTTCACCTGTTCTCCACCACGTGTGTTTCTAATGTTTTAGCTTCTGTCAGAATTCTCCTTGACAGCCCACTAAGTTGTGGGGAGGCTGGGTGAAGTCTACTTTAACAGTAGGTAAGTATCCAAATAATAAATTTTACTATGAAAATTTATATTATTTGGGATGAATCTTACCTACTGTTAAAGATACCTGATTCCCACACTGAGAAGAGGATGGTGGGCAGTGCAGCTAGACAAAAATCCACTCAGCCAATTGAGCTAAAGGTTTCTTGCATGACACACAAAACATTCTTGACTGATCTGGAATCCTTTCTGGATCTTACTACCACCAGAAGTTGGATTTCATTCAGGGAGCAAGGCTCTCCTACGTGTGCAGCGAAGAGCAGCCTTACGGAGAAAACCGCTTCAATTCAGCCAGAACGAGACAGAAGCAACATGAGGGGACCCCTGTGCCTGGGTCCAAAAACCCTACAAAACGAGTCACAAAAAAAAAAAAAAACTTTTATGATTAAAGATACACTCCTATACAAAATACCGTATGCACCTTCGTGCTCCCCAAAATATTAAAATGTTACATTCTTATTATAAAATAAAGTTTTATATATACTTAACAAGTAATTGCATAGCTACAAGCTTCCTACCACGGCAGTCTAAAAATTCAAATTTCGCTGTGGAGCTACCACCACTTGTGTAGGTGACCTGGTCCCGCCCACATTTGGGACTGACAGGTACAACTCAGCAAAGAGCTTAAATTCGTTTTAGCCCTGATGTCTATATGAGGGGAGGAGGGAGGGCTCTGATTATGTAATTACTTGATAAGTATATATAAAACTTTATTTTATCAAAAATGTCATTTTTATATATGTGACTTACCAAGTAATTAAATAGCTAATTCCACATTGAAAGGAGGTATGTAACATGGACATGATCTACTCCAAAACATTAATAAATTAATGAATTTGAAATAGAAAAGTTGCCAGCACTAGTACAGTGTAATGCTTGTTGTACCTTACCTGGTAAGAGAGCTACTGCGGACAGGTACTGCCTCTGGTTGGTGCTCATCTTAACCTGTAGAGGACATGGCAGTATGGCCACTTTGCAGCCATGGAAGTTCACCGATGGTTGACAAAGACTAAAGAAGGGTGCCCATGCCTTGGGAGAAGACCAGGATAAAAAACAACGCTGTCACTTACACTGGAATAAAAATCCACACCCCGACCATTAAAAATGGCAGGTACTCCAGGTACAACATACCCCCAGACTTCCCCTAAACTCAACACCTTACAACAACACCATGCCAGCCACATATAAAGGTCCTAGTGTACTACAATTTTCAAAAACAGTTTTGACATCCTTGAGGTAATGCAAGGCAAAGACTGACTTGGATCTCCAAAAGGATGATTGCAGGATAGCGGCTAGAGACATATTATGTCGAAAGGCTAGAGACGTGGCGACAGCTCTAACCTCATGAACCCTTACCCGAAAAGATGGTAAGACATCTTGAATCTGAGAATGCACCTTCGTAATTAAGCTTCCCAGAAAGAACGACAGGGCATTTTTCGAAAGGGGACGTGAGGGGTTCCTTACAGAACACCACAGATTGTTTGAGGGTCCTCTGATCTTGTCTGTCCTGTGGAGGTAATACCTCAAGGCTCTCACAGGACAAAGTAGTCTTTCTTCCTCCTCCGGTCCAAGAATGTCTAAATTCTTAATGGGAAATGAGTGGGGCCAGGGATTGGAGACATCCTCATTCTTGGTGAGGAAACCAAGGGAAAGACAGCAGATACCTTCCCCTTGCAAGAACCCAACTCTCTTGTCTATAGCTTGGAATTCACTAATGCATTTGGCGGTAGCCAACACCACTAGAAAGTCTTTTTAGTGAGGTTCTTGAGAGAAACTGAGCGAAGGGGCTCGAAGGAGGAGCTAGCGCGCCACTTCAAAACCACGTCTAGTTTCCAAGACACTGCACCATGTTTCTGTTGCTGAGATCTTGATTGGAAGACAGGTCCAAACCTCTATGCTTAAAAACTGAACTAAGCATTGACCTGTATACCTTAATAGTACAGGGCAACAGCTTTCTGGAAGTCCTGAGGTAAAGGAGAAAGTCGGCGATCTGGCTTGTAGTCATTTCAGAGACGTGATTGTGGCTGCACCATCTCCTGAAAATTGTCCACTTGGACTGACAGCGCCTGCTAGAAGAAGCTCTCCTGCATCTAGCAATAGCTTTTGCAGTTTGTTGCGAAAAGCCTTTTGCTCTGACAAGCCTCCTGATAGTCTGATCCCTGTCAGGGCCAGAGCAGACAACCCTTGATGGAACCTGTTAAAATGGGGCTGTCAGAGCAGCGACTGTTTTTGTGGAAGCAGCCTCGGGAAGTCCACTACAAGTCACAGCAGGTCCAGGAACCACTCCTTTCTGGGCCAGAACAGTGCCACAAGTCATCATGATGTTCGAATGAGATGAAAACTTGTTGATCACCTCCCTGATCAACCCAAATGAAGGGAAAGCATAGATGTCCAGGCCCGTCCAATCTAAAAGCATGGCATCCATTGCTCATACAAGAGGGTCTGGAACCGGGGAGCAAAAGAGAGGAAGACAGTGGTTACTCAACATTGCGAAGAGGCCTATGGAAAGTTTGCCCCACAGCTTCCATAGATCGACACACACTAAGGGGTCTAAAGTCAACTCCATCGGCAGGACGTGATGGCAACGGCTTAATTCGTCTGCCAGGATGTTCAGTCTCCCCTGGACAAAACGAGGAATGATCGTGACTTGATTCTGCTGGGCCCAGAGAAGAATGTCCTTCACCGTCCAGCAAGAAGTGAAGGAATAAGTGCCTTCCTGCTTGCAGACACAGGAAACAAAGCTGTGGTGTTGTCCACGAAAACCGCTACCATCTTGCCTGTCACTAGCGGAGAGAAGGATTGAAGGCTGAGATGAATAGCCTTCGGCTCTTTGACATTTATGTGCATGGACTTCTGCTCCATTGTCCATGTCCCTGAGACTCTTCGACTCCCTATCAGGGCTCCCCAACCTAGATCTGAGGCATTGGAACAAAATTCTAGGCTGGGGCTTGGACGAAGAAGAGAAATCCCTACCTGAAGTCGCTCTTCTGCCAACTACCATTGAAGATCCTCCTTGATCTCCAATGAGATCGGGAAGACGAAGGAGTCCAACTGGGTCTTCCTGCACCAGTTTGCCTTCAAGATAAAATTGCAGGGGCCTCATGTGAAGTCTGCCCAACTCCACAAACTGTTCCACTGAGGCCAGCTTGCCCAGGAGACTCATCCATTGGACTGCTGAACAGGTCGAGAGAGAGAAGAATTCTCAAACAGTCTGAAGACAAGACTCGATCCTTTTGGGGGAGAGGAAAACCCGAAAAGCTCGAGAGTCCAGAATCATCCCCAAATAGGGAATCTTCTGTGTTATGGTCATCTGTGACTTTTGAGGGTTGATTAAAATGCTTAACTCCTGTGTTAAGAGAAGAGTTTTCTTCAAGTCCTTCACGGACTGCTCTCCCAAATTGGAGTGGAGGAGCCAATCGTCCAAGTAGAGGGATATATTTATCCCAAGAATTATTATCATTATAAGAATAATTTAACCAAACCATTGAGCTGATTAACAGCTCTCATAGGGCTGGCCCAAAGGATTAAGATGAAATGGAGTACCAGGTCTAAGTCACAGGCTATAAGCACTGGGACTAAATGATGAATGAATAATGAAATTTTTAAAATATGCAAAAAGGCATATGCTTCCATACTAGAACGCATGCACACATTAAATACATTTACTCAAGTTTCATCTGTACAATTAAAAAAATACATAAAACTGGGGTAATGATATAATTCTGAATAACTTAAAATTTTTTAAAATTCGGATTTTTTATTTTTTATATATTAGTTGCCCCGTGGGATTTTGTTTTCATAAATTACTTTTTATACTTTATCAATTAATTTACATTTCCTCATGAATATTAAAATTGAGTTAATTAACAATGTTGCAGACTGATAAAACTTCACCAATCAATCCATTTCCAAAAGTTGATAACTGATGATGGTTGTATTTTGGGCATTTGCCTAACACATGTTTAACTCTTATTATCACTTTGCATTCTGAGCATTTGGGAGCTAGTTCATGTGGGCTGCTCATCAAGCATCCATGTGTTAGATGACCTATTCGGAGGCGTGTTAGAATTATTTGTGCATGTCTCTCTCTTTGGTATAAGGAACTCCATTTTTTAACTCCAGGTTTTATTTGCTTCAACTTATTATTTCCAGGTTCCTAATTCCATTTATATTTTGCCACTTGTTTATAATGCCTACTTTTACGTGTTACATAATAGTTAACTGGGATATTTACATTAGATTGTGTCATATACGCTGCTTCTATAGCTATTTTATCAGCCTCTTCATTTCTCCTAATCCCTACATGGGCAGGGGTTCAACATATTTCTATATTTTTCCCATTATTATATAATTTATGGAGTAATAACTTTATTTGTTGTACAATGTTATTTTTTGGTTTGTAACTCTGAATGGCTTTGATGGCGCTTCTAGAGTCGCTAAAAATTACAAAATTATTATATGAGGTTTCTTTCATTATTTTTATGGCTGATGCTACTGCACATAACTCAACTGTAAATACTGAGGCACTATCAGATAGAGAGAATTGATAAATGTTGTCTTGGGATACTGTAGCATATCCCACTCCGTACCCTGATTGAGATCCATCTGTGTATATTGCGTAATGTGGACCTTTTTGGCTTATATGCTCTACTGTATGTTGTCTATGGTGTTCTGGTGTATATGAGTAACTTTTTGATAAATATTTTTTTAAGGGTGTGCAAATTCTTATTTTATTCAAAGTCCAAGGAGGAGATAATTTTACTATTGAAGGCAATTACACATTTATATTTAACTCAAACAGTCTTCTAGCTCTAAGAGGGAAAGGTGGTGAGTGATTGTTTATAAATACATCTCTTAATTCAAATAATTTTTTGGTTGGAGAATCACTTGTCTGAATTCTCAAGGCACTCTTCATTGTTAAAAACTCTCTATGGAGAGACAGTGGTAGTTCATCACATTCAACTTGTAAAGAGGAGGTTGATGATGATCTAAAGGCCCCTGAACATATTCTAAGGCTTTCATTATGAACTGAGTCTAACGTTTTCAGCATTGTGCCTGATGCTGAGTCATATATTTTGCTTCCATAGTCAATGATAAACAGCACTGTTGCTTTATGGAGTACAGTAAGGGAATATCTATCAGCTCCCCAAGTAGTGTTTGATAGTTTTTTTTTAACCAGATTTAATGCTCTTTTAGATTTTGATTTCATGTATGTTATGTGAGCTTTCCAATTTAGGTGAGTATCAAATACTAACCCCAAATATTTTACTGTTTGGCCAACTGGTATGGAATGATTTCTGATTTTTAAATCTACTGTATTTCTTCACCTTTCTTCCACTTTTTATTTTTATAAAACACGACTGCTTGAGTCATAAATATGGATCATTTAAAGCCTACAGATGAGGTCCACTCATCTATTTTTATTATAGTTTTATTAATGATTTGCTCTGCATGTTTTATGCGAGATGCTGAATAATATATTGAAAAATCATCCATATAGAGGTTACTTTTTATTCCAATTGGTAGATTATTACTGATATTTATTGCTAGAGTAAACAGTGTGCCACTAAGGATGCTTACTTGTAGAACACCATTTTCAAGTGGAAATGTACTTGACAATACATCATCAATTCTTGCAATTTGTCAAAAAGTTTTGGATAAACCTGGGTAAATGTCCAAGAATGCTATTTTTATTTAATGTTTTTAATATGCATATCTCCATGTAGTATCATATGCCTTCTCAGCATCAAAAAAGACGGCTACAGTAAACCCCTGTATTCGCGCGGGATGCGTAACCCCCCCCGCAAATGGGTAAAATCCGCGAATACTTAAAACCCCTCTAAAAACATTTAGAAATCGCATTTTTAAAAGTAAAATGCATTTTTCCTAACATACAAACCCGAGGTCCTTTACTTATATGGGGAATACTTTTGGCGAAGCTGAACTGGCCACTAAAGACTTACAAGGCATGTGTTGGTATCACTACCAGCCAGGAGTTGGTTGGTAACAGTGGAAAACCCACAGTACCATACGCATTCACTTTACTTTCCGGTCTAGGGCAGATTGTGGGGAGGCTGAGGTGGGTAACCTGAGTAAAGGACCTCGGGTTTGTGTGTTAGGATAAATGCATTTTACTTTTAAAAATGCGATTTGTTCCTACACAAATACAAACCCTTGGTCCTTTACTTATATGGGGACTCATGATTCGGTGGGAGGAATCTGAGTGGAGACCTCTAAACAACTGAAAGTTCAACTGTACCTTATGTTCTCCTGGGGTAAGAGCCAGGAGGACATAGCCACCGGACCGTGATCACTGTTAAGGGAAATGTAATGTCACAGACCAGTCTACTAGACCGCCCTTGCTGTGATGGGGTTATGGTAGATAAGCGAACACACAGCGAGGTGAAAGCCAGAGAAAACCTTCCCCAGCCACAGAAGGGGTGACTGGAGGATGTCGGGGACTAAAGACCAAAATAAAGAATGGGCTTGGTAGTTAGCCCGCAACCCCTTCCCCGCCTTGTAGGGGAAAGAGGGGACATTACATCTAATGTGTACCTGAAAGGCAACAAAGATTAAGATACTCAAGAAATGAAACTCATCTGCATCTGACGTCTGGTTCAGCTTATACGGCCCAAACTCTCTGCCCGAAGGTAAAAAGCCAGATGACAGGAGGGAGAGAGAGCCAGTTACTCACCTTTCATGCCCAATCATGCACGTATAACAGACGAGACACAACACTGTCCTGTACAGGAGCTGGGTAAGTTACACAACTTGTTGAGCAGCCACCACTGGCCCCAAGGAGAAGGTATCCAAGGACCGATGGGTAACGTCCCGTAGGTAAAAAGAGGTGAATGTGGTCTGGCGTGACCACACTCCCGCTCTCAGTACCTGCTGAACCAACAGATTCTTCTTGAATGCCAAAGTGGGCGCAATGCCTCTCATCTCGTGAGCGTGGGGGCCTAGAGCGCTGGTGTCATCCTCCCCAGCTGCTGCATACACTTTCTTGATAACCTCATGAAGCCAGAAGGAAATCGCGTTCTTGGACACCTCCTTCTTAAGGGTTCTGGTGCTAACGAAGAGGCATCGACACTTAGGCCTGAGGCGCCGAGTTCTCTTCAGATAGCGCCGTACCACCCGTACAGGACAGAATAGCAACTCGACAGGGTCATTATCTACGAAGTCACTCAGGGATGGGATCTTGAAAGACTCAAACCAAGCATCAGGGACCGCTGGGTTCTGAGTCTTCGCTACGAACTCTGGGACAAATTCGAGCGTCAGCGATGCCCACCCCCTTGAGTGTTTTAACTGCAAAGGAAAGTCCCTGTAATTCGCTAATCCTCTTCGCCGATGCCAGGGCTAGCAAGAAGACTGTCTTGAGAGTCAGATCCCTGTCTGTGGCTTCTCGCAGTGGCTCGTATGGGGCACGAGTCAGGCTCCACAAAACGAGAGACACATCCCACTCAGGGGGCCTGAGTTCCCTGGGCAGGCAAGACCGTTCGAAGCTCCTCATCAGCAAAGATATTTCCAGGGAGGACGAAATATTGATGCCTTTCAACTTTAGGACTAGGGCCAAAGCAGCCCTGTATCCTTTTACCGCTGAAACCAACCAACAGGAGCTTCTCCCGACGAAGATAGACAAGGAAATCAGCTACCTGCTGAAGAGTGGCTCCGACCAGAGAGTAACCTCATCTACGACACCAACCACAGAAGATGGCCCATTTACCCTGGTAAACCGCTGCTGAAGACTTCCTGAGGTATCCTGCCATCTCTGTCGCTGCTCGGCAAGAAAAGCCTCTCGCTTGCAAGAGATGGTGGATAACTTCCAGGCGAGAAGAGACAGGCAGGCCCTGGCCTGGTGGTACCGTTCTACATGCAGATGACGTAGAAGATTGTGCCAGAGGGGAAGCTCTCTCGGAACCTAGGAGAGTAGAGCCAGCAGGTCTGGATACCAAGCAGCCTCTGGACGCTTGGGAGCCACCAAGATCATTCGAAGGTTCGTCGACACCAGGATTTGACTGATAACTGGGCGAAAGGAGACAGAACGAAGGAAAAGCATACACCTCGAGGTTGTCCCACGAGTGTTGGAAGGCATCTTCTGCAGCTGCCCATGGGTCCGGTACGACGGAGAAGAAGGTTGGAAGCCTCCTGTTGTACCGGGAGGCAAACAGATCCACTATTGGACGTCCCCACAGGTCGAAGAGCCTGTCCGCCAAGCTCTGGTGAAGGGACCACTCGGACCCCACTACCTGATTCCGACGGCTGAGCGTGTCTGCCAGGATGTTCCTCTTGTCCAGAATGTATCTGGCTGACAGCTCCACAGAGTGGGCTATTGCCCATTGGTGCACCTGCAACATCAACACGTGGAGAGCGCGGGAGACAAGACCCCCTTGCTTCCAAGTTACACAGAGAATCCAATGTAGATCTGTCAAATTGTGACCTGAATTGAGTTGGAGTTAAAATTTTATTTTCTTGAATGTGCCATGTTAGTCGTGCATTTACCATTTTCTCTAGTAATTGGCATAAACAATTTGTTAAAGAAATTGGTCTGTAATTATGTACATTACTGGGATCCTTTCCAGGCTTGGGGATAGGAATAATTACAGCTTTATGTCATTCATCAGGAAATAAATTTTGAAGCCATAAGTGATTATAAGATTGTAATAAGCATGACTTTGCCAAAGGTGCTAAGTGGCAGATCATTTCAAAACAAATATTGTCACTTCCATGGGCAGACTTATTGCTGTTCAACAGAGCAAAATCCAACTCTTCCTTATTAAATTTTCTGTTATGATAGATATCTTATATTGTTTCAAAATTAATTGTTATTAATTCTATATTATTTTTCTTTGTGCGGAAGTGTTCGTCTAAATTATTATCACTACTTACATTTGCTAAGTTTTGTCTTATTGCATTACTTATTTCTTTTGGATCAAGGGTTCTTTTCCCATCTTTCAATGTGCATGTCTAGGTGGTTTAACAAGGGTATCATGCATTTTCTTGAATTTTTCCCATATTTTTTCGTATGGGAGTATTATTAGAGAGATCTGATGCATATTTCCCCTGTGAAATGATTCTTCCTTGAATTACAGTACTTCTTTTTTAATTTTTGATGATAATTTGTTGTAGAGGGGGTTTTAATGTATCAATTTCTAGCAATAATATGGTCATTTTTTGTAAAGTTCCTTCTAATGTCGGTAATGTTTTATTAATTTTGTTGAATTTTTTATTTAAATTATCTAGTCGTCTCCCTACTGAGTGTTTGATTTTTATCAAATCTGTTAGCTTATCAGACCACCATGGAATTTTGTCTTGTTGGATGAGGTTTTGATTTTGGTATTGCTTTATCAGCAGCATTTTTAATGAAATCAGCGAGAAATTTATTAGTTTCATTATGGTCGTTCAAATATTCAAATGTTGGGATATTCTTAGTGTGCATTCCATATTGCTCACAATATGCTTTATAAATGTTATAGTGAGTGACATGTTTTGCAGGATCATTTCGTAATAATGAAATTAATAATGGGAAATGGTCACTGGTGTGCAAGTCATCAACTGTATTCCAATCTAATCTGTCTACTATGTTTGAGGTACATGGAATTAAGTCTCCTGAGGAAAATGTTCCGTGTGTTTTTGAATAATATGTGCTGACTTTGTCATTATTTATACAGCACATGCCATTTGAATCTATAAATTCTTCTACTTTACTTCCTGGTCTATTTGAGTTTGAACAATTATAGTCCCATATTGAGTTGTGAGCATTAAAATAACCTGCTATTAATGTAGGTTCCCTGGCATTGTTAAATAATTCTTTAAGTTTGTCAATGTCATAATTTTTATTAGGTTGGCTGTATAAATTATAGATTAGATAATTATCATTTTTTATTCAGATATTAATACCTGATATTTGCAAGTCAGTAATGTTTACATGTACTTTGTCATAAACTACTTTGTTATGTACATATATGGCTGTACCTAAATTTCCTTCTTCCTCTCGTGATGCTGATGCTAAGGTATATTTACCTATTGTTGATACTGTTTTGTTGACATGTTGTAAACATAATATCATTGGTTCATATTCTTTTAGTAATCGTTGTGCTTCTCCTAGGTGTAATCTGGTCTGCAGACCATTTACGTTCCATTGTATAATATAGGTACTGAAAATATTGTTTTATAGCGGTCGAGTTTTACTTTCTTTTTTTGTATTACCAATTTGGATTTTTCTAATAGTTTACTCACGAAATTTGTTTGCTTTTCTTTATATTAGGTGTGCAATGCACAAGCAATCTTTTAGCTCTTCGTTGGGTGAGTCGGTAGAGTTGCGGACTGGCACTCGCTGGGCCGGAGTTCGATTCCCGCTGGCTGATGAAGAGTTAGAGGAATTTATTTCTGGTGATAGAAATTCATTTCTCGCTATAATGTGGTTCGGATTCCACAATAAGCTGTAGGTCCCGTTGCTAAGTAACCAATTGGTTCTTAGCAACATAAAATAAATCTAATCCTTCGGGCCAGCCCTAGGAGAGCCGATAATCAGCTCAGTGGTCTGGTAAAACTAAGGTATACTTAACAAGCAATTTTTTTCATGGGTGCTCAAATCAGTTGTTTCTTTTTTCTATGTTACATAAAATTTCTTATAATGTTTGTTAAACCATCTTTTGTTATGTTTTTGTTATCACTGCTAAATTCAACAAAACAATTGTTACATCCACATGCGTTACCATGTACATTTCTTGTTTCATCGTTCTTGTACCAATTATTGGAGATGGAGTAAATCTCTTCTCCTTTGACATAATCATTGTTATCTATGGTAAGGTTCTCTTCACCTTCTTCAATGTTTTGGACATCTGCTTCCATGGGTTTTGCTATTATTTTAGGAGATAAAGGTATATTCTTAGTTGGTTTTTGTTTCTGTTCTTTCTTCATATCCTTTTTCTGTTCTTTCTTCATATCCTTTGTCTTTGATTTAACAAGAGTTTCTCTATTTACAGTTGGTCTCTTCGTTTAAAGTGGTGTTCTCTCCGACAGTCTCTTTTTATCTTTAATTTCTGGTCCATCACAACTTTCCTCTGCTACTTCTGTAGTAGCATCTTCTTGTGCTATTTGCATTAATACTTCAAATGAATTTGATAAAATTTTATCCATATCATTTGTGCTTGTTCCTTTATTTATTACAAATTTAGTTTTTGTTACTTTTTGTTTGTAAGGCATTTTCTTGGGATTTTTTTGTTCTCCATTTCTTCTATCTGTAAGTGTTTCTGTTTCATTACTGGTTTTCGTTACTGGAGAATATGTATGTTTCTTGGACAGATCTTGAATTCCTCTCACTTTCAGTTCCAATTTAGCTTACTTTATAGACATTCCTGTCCTTTTTTGTAAGATTTTAAATTCTGTATTGTACATATAAACAAGCACTTTTTGGACCTTGAGTGATGACCTTGCCCAAAGTTTACACACTTTGGCGTACTACATTTCCATTGTGTGGTATATTCGTCAGAACCACAATAAGCACAGATACGTTCATTTCGACAGTTTTTTTCTTCATGCACCCATATTTACTACAATTTTGACATTGTAGTGGTTTTCTGACAGTCTCAGTTCTCTATTTTGACCCAAAGTTTTTATTTTTTGAGGTAGGTTTTGACCTTCAAATTTTATTTTTGCAATTCTTAATATTTTATTATTCTCTTTACTTTGCATTATATATATCTCACAATCTTGGACTTCGGGATATCTCATTTTAAGAGAGTCCAGTAGTCGTTATTAGTATATTCGTTCTTTGCGCCGTCGTAACCCGAAAACAGAAGCCGAAAAAATCTCGAAAATCGTCAAAAATCATATTATTTTCAGGAAATACATTAATGAGTTTACATCAAAAAACCTTCAAATTAAATGCGTTTTTGTTTCATAGTGTCATGTTTTTTTATAATTACATTTACATTATTGATACTTTTTATGGAGAAATAGTCTTCAGATTGGTTTTTGTTGTGGCTTCAATAAGTCATGTCCTTTCTTTTATTTGTCTGAATGACATTTCTGTTGTTGGATGTCTTTTTAATAAGTAGTTGGGGGCCAACTGGTGCTCGGGAGCTAACGGGAGCTCAGGAGCCAACTGTCGCTCAGGAGCAGACGGGCACTCTGAAGACAATGGGTGCTCAGTAAGGACCAAACTTTCTGCAACAACACATTCAGGAGCCAAGGGGAGTTCTGGCGCCACAGGGTGCTTTGGCGCCAAAGACCGCTCCCTCCCCGGAAGATAGTAAAGATTCGGTCACCGCAGAGTGCTCCAGAGCAAGATGGAGCTCAGCAGAAGCTACAATTTCACGAGATGGGTGCTCGGGCGCTAATGGGTGCTCAGACACTATCTTATGCCCAGACGTACTCTCCGAAACTAAGGATGGGCGCTCAGCAGAAGACAAGTTCCTTGATGAAGAAGAGTGCTTATGAGCAGAAGCGTGCTTAAGCCAATGAAATCTGCCCCACCAACTCCAGACTGTCCCAAAAACTGCAAGATGGAAGTTGATCTTGATTAGGCTCTTTAAACCTTTTAACATGCACTGAAGGAAACTGAGACACTTCCTTTGCGCGCCTCTTCGAAGGGGAAGATTCGCCTTTGAAGTGCCACTGGCACCTAGGACTTGAATCACTACTAGATACACTAGGTGATGCATGGTCCACTTCCATCTAGACGCCTTTCCAGCGGCACTCTGTTGTAACCTGGGATGCGGCAACAGGTCCAACTGAGGGGGAGACTGCCTGTGGGCAGACCCCACTGACCTCCTTTGGGCTACCAGTTTGGCAGCACTTTTACACTTAACTTGTCCATTAAGGACTTCACCGAAGTGGCTAACTGTTTCATTGTGTTCACTAATGACCCAAATTTAAGGTTAACTCTTGACTCAAGGCTGGCAATGGGGTCAGGATTGGGAGTAAGGGAGCCGGGGTGAGGAGTGGTTGGTACAGACTAAGAGGTGGGATTAGGTAGAATAATAGACACAGAATCAGGAATACCATCATTAACAGACTTAGCAGAGACCCGACTAGCTAATGTCTTCTTACTACTAGCTCTAGAAGCTGCCTTCCTCTTCTTATCTCTAACTAATTTAGTCAAATGACTATTCAAAGCCCCGTGAAACACATTAATCACAAGTCAAGTCAGGAGAACATATCTGACCCCTACAAGTCATGCAGAGTGTGTGAGGGTCATAACAGGCTTTAGTTAATCTAGTATTGCAGCCTATACTGCAATACCTAAAACTCTCGGAGCCAGAATTGGACACAGCCAACGAGTCACAAGTCAACAAGCCTAATAATAAAGTCTAAGTGCAGAAAAAAACAGTCAAATTCAGTAATTCTGACTGAGAACACCTGACATTGTCTACTGCCAAAAAGGCTATGAAAAATGTGAATGCTTCACCAATTGTTGTCAAATAAGATCATCTAAAAGCAAAAAATTCCAAAAAACCTCTGCTGCTAATTACTGTATCCACAGCCATCAGCCGGCAGAAAGTTGCTGAACTCATTTCCTGAGCTGGTTCCTCTCTTACCCCAAAAGTGGGCAGGGTCAGTCACCTAGCCAAAACAAAAGTAGCGCTACTGCGAATTTCAAAATTCTAGCTGCTGACAAGTAGAAATCTATAGCTATGTAATTACTTGGTAAGTTGCTTATATCAAAAAGAAAGTTTACATGTTCTGTGGATCTTGAAAAGGCATATGACAGGGTACCAAGAAGAGTAGTTTATTGGTGTTTGAGAAAGAGAGGAGTACCAGAGAAGTTGGTAAGGTTAGTGAAGAGATGTATGAGGGGGCAAGAACCAGGTACAGACAAAATATGGGGAGACTGAGGCATTCCCTGTGGAGGTTGGCCTCCATTAGGGATCAGCTCAGAGTCCACTCTTGTTCCTTGTCATTATAGACACTTTGACATCGGAATGGGAACTGATGTTAGCTGATGATTTAGTCATTATAGCTGACACAGAAGAAGAACTGCAAGAAATGCTTTTAGCATGGAAAGGAGCCCTAGAAAAGAAAGGGTTGAAAATGAACACTGGAAAGACAGATCTAATGATTGGTAATAAAGAAGGACCTGAAGAAGTAAACATTCAAGTGGAAGATGGGACAGTGCTTAAACAGAACGATGAGTTTCACTACTTGGGATCAATACTAGCAGAGGAGGGAGTTACTGAGAAAGCAGTGAGACAGAGTGAAAGAAGCATGGCAAAAATAGAGAGAAGTACTGAAGTTGTTTTGGACAAGAAAATGCCATTAAGGCTCAAAATGAAGATTTATAAGACAGTTACCAGGCCCGTACTATTATATGGGACAGAAACTTGGGCACTTAAGAGGAAAGAGGAGGGACTGTTGGAAAGAGCCGAGATGACAATGGTGAGATGGATTGCTGGAATATCACTACTGGAAAGGAGGGAGAGTCAAGATATAAGAAGAATGTGTGGTACATGTAATGTAAAGGCGAAGGCTAAGGAAGCTCGTCTGAGATACTATGGCCATGTTATAAGGAGAGAGGAGAAGGAACCAATCAAGAGAGCTAAGAACATGCCAGTGATGGGGAGGAGTGTGGGGCATCAGTGGATCAGATGGATGGATGTGGTGAGGAGGGATATGGGTGAGTTGGGACTGGGGGAAGATGCAAGGAATAGAAATAGATAGAAAAAGTTGACTGGAGGAGCCAACTCTGCTATACAATGGGACTAATAAGGTTGAAAGAAGAAGATTGCTTGGCTCCAACAATGAAGGTCTAAAACAAAAATCACAAGCTATGATTTCATAAAAATATGCAGCATCTTTCATGGTTTGGGTAGAAATTAATGTCATATTATTAACAAAGCAGTAAAACTGAAGACTACTACTGTATTGTGGCCTGATTCCTGCCAATCACCAATAGAAAAATTTACCGTTTTTTGTTTATATTTATATTTTCCAACTTTTGCTCATGTTTTTACATTCATCCCCAAGGGGATGGTATTAAACATGGTAGTAGGACATGATGCCGAATGCACTCAGGCCAAAAGACTAGAGGCCGAAGCCAAGAAGCCGAACATACAGGAAGAAGAATGGACATGATGCTGAATGGCCAGAATTTTGAATGGCCAAATGCTGAACAGACATGAGGCTGAATGTACAAGAAGTTGAAACAATCTTGGGTATGTCGTAAATTAGATACTAGCCACAACCTTAATTAGATAATTACCAATTTCATTACTGGTAACAAGGAAAACAATTTTTTTTCTATTTGAAATTCACCATTCCTTGAGTTTGATCATGGATTTTGTTAAGACAGCATGAGGAGGAAGATAGCTTCTTTTAAGTGGGTATGCCTACGTTGTGGATAAAAAGGTTAATGACACTACATACTGGCAGTGTGAAAAACGCAAAAAGAGTGTGGTGCTAGACCTAAAACTATTGCTGATAAAAGTACAAAGCAATGCATGCGATCATTCTCATCCACTTGATGGGGCCCGTAAATTTGGTTTTTAAAGTATTGGACAGTATTAGGAGTAAAGCTGAGCATTTGGAAGAAGTTACGAGCACCATAATCAGAAATGCAACGGAAGAATTGCCACTCAGTGTAGCTGGAGCCCTACTTAAGAAAAAACACTTGAAACAATCATACGAAGAGCAAGAAAGGCAGAAATGGTCGAAGCTTTGGACGTAACAATGCAAGGAGAGAACTTTCGGATGTCTGAAAGTGATGCTGTTGTTATCTTTTCAACTAAAAATATTTGGAACTCTTATCAAAAAAGCAAATGTGGTTTGGAGGTGGAAGACTCTGCCCCACTAGGCAAACAACCATATACTATCAATGTGCTTATTTCAGAACACAAAACTTTGCCTTTAGTTTATTGTATAACAAGTAAGAAGCACGAAAGAACCTTATGGCAAAATTTTTAATTTCCTGAAAAACAGTGGAGTAAATTATCCAACTTTCATAACATCGGATTTCGAAAAAGCACTAAGTAATACTGTAGTGTTAAGCAAACTTTCCCAAACACATTATTTCTTCAATTTTGGCCAATGCCTATGGGACAACATTCAAGCTAGCAGACTGCAAAACTGGTATGCCGAACCTGAGAATGCACACCTCATTAACCAACTGTAGGCTCTTGCTTTTGCCCCACTACCTGATGTTCAAGAATTATTTGACAAATTCCTTGCTCAATTAGTTCCCACAATTAATGAAATATTAAGCAACTTTATAGTTTTTTTTTTTTAGAGAACATGGTTAGTAGTGTAGCAAGGAACAAGGAAGGCTATTTTCGATGTAGAATTATGGTCAGTTCACTCTCATGTTATGGATAATTTGCCCAAAACCAACAATTTGCTTGAAGGTTGGTTCTCAAAAAATGGTTTAATATAATGCATCCCACATTACCCAAGCTTCTTAGAATTATCAAGAGAGAACAAGCTACAAATGAAGTTTTAATCGAACATGCATCTATCTATTTCAAGGATAAACAAAAAATATGATGCCATCAATGAAAGGATTTGAAAATAACAAAGAAGAATGTGCTTTAGCTTTCAATATTTAATTACATAAAATATTAATGCATTTTTTACATTATTATTTTAAAACTGTTTTCAATAATATTTTGTAAAAGAAAGTTGCAAATAATGGTTGCAATGATTACAATCTTTAGTTCTATAATAAAATTTTTATATATATTTTTTTACATTATGATTTATTACTCGTAATTTATTTCACTTCATTATTATTTTATGGCTTACATTCTTTTCAATAATATTTTGTGAAAGAAAGTTGCAAATAATGGTTTTAATTATCTATCCTATTACTTTCAACTTCTTATATATTCGGCATCTTGTCCATTCATCTTCCGGTCAGTTCGATTTCCCGGCCGTTCGGCATCACGTCCAATCTTCCTCCTGTCCGTTCGACTTCTTGGCTTCGGCTAAGTGCATTTGGCATCATGTTCGCACATGATTAAATATAGACCCTACTTTGCACGTTAACTGGTAGTTACCCAAACTAAGGTTCCAGACTAAGCTAGGCTACTGCTTTATTCTCATATCCCCACTTCAGAGTTCAAACCTTACCAGTACAATTGTGAAGCCGGACAAAAATTTTGGGTATTCTAAGGATCAGCTCTGCTCAGACTGTGCGGAACAGTTCCTCGAATATGAGAGACATTAGGGAGCCTTATGTTCAAGATGGGATTGGTTAAAGAAATCTATTATAAAAGCAACCATACTAACCTAACCTAGTAGGCCATGTTACTTAGCCAGGGGGCCAAACTCCCTGGTAAAGGAAGGTCCACTTTTTACCAAAGTTCCCCTATAACAATGCGTGTGCGCAATAGCAAAAATATAATCAGTTCTGAGATTAATTACAGGTCAATTACAGTTGAGTAACAAAAAATAACAGTAAATTCTTGATAAGCAACCAAAATGCTATAGTAAACATCAATTTCCATGGTAATACCTGACGCAGAGCTAAAACTTAGTTCTACCAAATTTTGTACTTTGCACTCAAAATGACAAACCAAACACATAGCCTATGCAATGACACCTTGATCAAACACCTAATCAGTTTTATGAATAGCCTAATACATAATGTATTTCTTGACTAGCGAGACCATGTTAAAAAAATGTGTGTAACTCATCTTCCTACATTCTACCACGCGCCAGGCCTATCCTGAATCAATTAATATGGCAACAGTCATACAATGGATAGGTTGACAATACGTGAGGTTAAAAATAACTTAGCCTATGCTGACCCAGTCTATGCCAGCTGCGAAAATTGTTTGTTTAAACAAATTTCCTAGAGAATTTGCGTCCACCCTAGACTAACCTACTTACACTGATATTTAATTCAACGTATTTAACTGGTTCTTAGGTGTATAAGTAAGCTATAAATCTTAAAATCGCTTGTATAAAACTTAAAGTATTACAATGTGTAGGTGTCATGTAAAAGAATGAGTCACCCCTCAAAAGTAAACAAACATGACACCTGGACATTTCACTTAAATTTTTACCTTATTTAGGAACATTAAATAAGTAAAAATCTCAGTTCACAGTAACTCACCTTCTTTTACTTTCTTCTTTCTGCCCAAAGTTCCTATTTTGTCCCAAAAAGACTCGTTTGACTCATCTTTTCTCGGAGTGTGCGGTCTGGGCGACTTCGGTCTTTGAGAAGCCATCTTGAGAGTGCCAACTTCAGCCTCGCCTTCCCCTGATAAGACCAAAGAGAAAGAAAGAAAAAAGGTGCCGCCAAATTCAAGATTATGTCTTATGCTGTCATCATCTTGTTCTTCATCCTAACATAGGCTATGGTAACTGTACGTCCTTACTTGTTGCGATATAAAATTGTAATTCGGCTCTTAAAATTCCCTCAGCTCGTTGTTATTTCCGATTACATTCCTAAGGAAATGCTTTAGTAACTGGCTACATACTGTGCAATACTTATGAGAAAACAATGTTCACGCTCGGCCGTTCGTCTCTATATAAGAAACTGAGGAAGTCCGTGTGACTGTTTATTACTGTGCTAATTCGTGGATAACCATTTGTGCAGAAAACTTCCACATTACATTAGCAAAAGAGTTTGAGTTGAAGCACACAAAAGATGCACATCATCATCACAGTTGAAGCACTATATATATATATATATATATATATATATATATATATATATATATATATATATATATATATATATATACTATAAAATGACCTCATTCAAACTGGATGGTATCAAATGGAGTACAGTATTTATTCAGAAAAAGTAATAAATACTCCATTTGATACCATCCAGTTTGAATGAGGTCCTTTTAGTAATTCTACTAATGCACAGAACAATTGTAATTGTAATTGATAAATATTAATATATATATATATATATATATATATATATATATATATATATATATATATATATATATAATGTGTGCGTGTCTGTGTGTGTTGATACAGTAAATTTATACAACTACATGAAAATCTGACATAAGGATTCGATATCAGTTATAAGAAGTTCGTAAATCGAAAAATGTGCGTCACAGTTATCAGTAGTGATAGGTTTTGTATTCAGTAAATTTCATATTCATTTCTGCTTACTGTTAATAAGACGCAGACACGAGCACGTGTAAACATGCTACATGTATAAAAATTCCTTACATTCATTGTCTGGAAAGCTTGATACTAACAAACGCATTGAAAAACGGTGGTACTGTGTAACTAACCTTTTCGTATACCCAATATGGCATCAGTCGTCTCAGGATCCGTCACCACTATGTTGGGACCGAAGCCTCTTCCTCGGCCGTCACCACTGCTGGTGCGGTTGCCTGCACCTGCTGTTGCCCCACCTGCAGCAAAGTCGAGATCATTGAGGCAAATTAGAACGGCACCTCGACGTCAGTAACAAATATAGAGTGGGAGTGTGGGAATGACTTCACCCACAATCCGTCTGGACCGCTTGTCATGCACCCACAGTCCCACTATTCTGTACACTGACATGGAAATCATTCAAACCAAGGTCAAACCATGTTCCACGAATAAGAGATTTTTATTTTTTACATTATTTTTCATGATCAATTGAAAATATATTTATCTGAATGATAGTAGGGTGAAAATGAAAATGTTTAAGACATGTTTATAACGGAGCATTTATTCAAATATTTCACAAATAAGTTTCTCATAAGAAAAAACTATACAAACTGTCAGTGACAAACGCTGGCCAAGTGAACCTAAGCTGAACAAGGTTAATAGTGATGACTTAATCCTGAATACCATCGAAATCAAATTAGTTAAGCCACATATATAACGAGGCATTTCTTTCAGCATTTATTATGTCGGTTTCATATTTATTTACTATCGTGATAACTGATTGTTTGCGTCTGTAAGTTTCATA
>NC_089761.1:63166772-63196772 GCF_040412425.1 Macrobrachium rosenbergii
GACAAGAACAGGATACTGGATGTAGTGTGCTCATGTTTTCACATGAGCACACTACATCCAGTATTTCGAGAGTTTATAGATGTAGAAGATTACAGTATCAATCATCATAATACAGAGAGTATATCAGTGATTTGTGCTTCTTCAGCCTGTTTTACATTAGTTAGATATATAAGATCTTTCCAGTAGGCAATTATAAAGCGAGATTTTTACAAAGATATACAAGCAAAGAATATTACTGAGTTCGGTTACTACGATTTTGATATATAATGTACCTGTAATTGAATACCTATAAAAGAAAATATATAATATATATATATATATATATATATATATATATATATATATATATATATATATATATATATATATATATATATATATATATATATATAATAAAACAAGATCTTAGTCTGAAAGGCAAATAAAACAAGATCTTAAAGCAACAAAGGACAGACCAACCCAGATTAGCCGGGCAACTGAAAGAAGAAAAAAGAAGCGAGTTACGATAAAACTGAGTTAATATCCGTCACAGGAAGCTTACAGAAAGTGCCACTTGATGTTCACACCCTTCAGTCGCATGATGAATTGCAAATGACATGACTGACCAATCCTCATGTGTCATCTAATCTATATTGATAGATATGTTTCAGTGGCATCTTGAAGTCTTTTAAGCGTATTTTCGTGATTCTGAATAATTTATCAAGTAACGACGAGATGAAAAATGACTCGTTGCTCTGTAGCTTTGCTTTTGGTAGCTCATATTAATGCTGAAGTATTTGTCACTCACCAATATGTAAGCAAAACGAACAAGGAAAAAATATTATTATTATTATTATTATTATTATTATTATTATTATTATTATTATTATTATTATTATTAAACAAACATGCATATAAAGAAGCCTTAAAGCCCTTAAGCTTGCAAAACAAGCTTCCACAGAGCGCAACACTTCTATGAGGGAAACAGAGAAAATAATAAAGAAAAAAAAATAGTAATAACTCAACGAGCAAATAAATATACACAAATCTGTTGGTCACTTTTGCCAGATAGATACGTAACTATTAACAACAATGATCTCTTCACGAAAGGTTACGTTGAGGTGTATCCAAGAAATGTGAGGAATTCGAGAAAATCGAGAAGCGGTCTTTGTTTTTGTAATGAAAACGTTAATAGATTCCATATAAAGAAAAACAGACTTCCCTCTTGATAACATCTTTTACTGAAGGCTATCAAGAACACAACAATATCCCATAAATGCTAGACTGCTGCCAACTTAACCCCACACAAATTGAAACAAGAGGCGACACTTACGACCACAGGGAACCTCAGGTGAGACTGAACCCGAAGGCGACGGGGTGCGGCTGTGGGCCGCCAGTGGTGAACTTATCCGGGACATTTTATCCCGTGAATGACCTATGTTGACCTCGGATGTTATGTTCAGTACCTCTGAAAGTCTCGACTTGAAGGACTCGACGGCACAGAGGATTCTTTTGGAAAAGAAAGAAAAGTTGTGATGTTAGTTTTTCCACAGAGTCTTAACATTATTCTTGTTATTTTTCTGTTCCTTTAGTAGCAAGGCTTCTATAAATATTGTTCGTAGCATAGTAACTTCTCACTGATAAAAAACGCAAGATCATTTTGAGCTAAACCATATTCTAGCGTCGATAACAATAGACCTTGTGACTTCAGATTACGTGAACTATCAATTTAACCCTTCATTTTCAAACTCCCCTGAAAAACGTTATCACTGTCCATCCATAAGCTTTTTTTCCGGTATACCCTGCAAGCTCATAATTCTTTTCTTCAGAGCCTTCTTTACGATATATTTCGTTTAGGCAGCACCTCCCCCAAAAACACATACCTCCTAAAAATGCGATTATCTGTTTTTCTTTTGGACAATATTTAGATCTTTCCATTCTACCAAAATTGTTTTCATATTTTGAATTTAAAGAGTAATCTAGCCTTATCTTTATTGAGTTCCTTTGCTAGCTGTGTTCAGTCCTGAAGAATTATCCTCGCACAGTGGCGTAGCCAGGGGCCGGCCAGGAGGGCCATGACCTCCCCCAATTGACATTAAATAGTTGTATTGATTACAATAAAATTATAAGCAGTTTTTCAAGATTGTCGCTATTTTTTCGTGGAAAAAATGGCTAAATTTATTTTCTGTGTTTGCGTGCATTCATGCAACACTTCTCTTAAAACACACACACACACAATATATACTGTATATATATATATATATATATATATATATATATATATATATATATATATATATATATATATATATATATATATATGTGTGTGTGTGTGTGTGTGTGTGTGTATGTAGAGGTGTTTATATATTTATATATATATATATATATATATATATATATATATATATATATATATATATATATATATATATATATATATATATATATATATATATATATATATATATATATATATATAATATATGATATATAGTATATAATATATATACAGTATAATATATATACAGTATTATATATATATGTATATATATGTATGTATGTATGTATGTATGTATGTATGTATGTATGTATGTATGTATGTAGCTGTAAAAAATTTGTTCAATATTCAAAATCGTCTTGACTGTTTAGCCCCCTCTAATAAAAAATTCTGGCTACGCCACTGTCCTCGGATGGCAGAGAAGAGGGAGGAAGGAAGTGCAGGCTAAATGGTTTGGCGGGCAGAGGTATCGGAACAAAAGGGCCTTAATATTCAGGGACACCAGAGCGTGCTCATCTCGCAATCTGCAACTGATGAGTGATAACTGTGGCACTGGACCATAAGTTAGTGAGGCAAACAAATTATGTATATTGTTACAAAGGCCTAGTGAGAAAACTACTTTAAAAGGCATTTGAACAAGTGCATTAACTAATGTTCTTAAGATGTTGTGTCTCATTCATGGAACAACTACATACACAAGCAACGCAAAGACAATTTATTGCTTGATCTTGGGTCTCAGGTGTTGTTGGACCGGCAAAAATGTTTTTAGAAAATATTTTGCAAAAAATCTTCACAAAACATGTCGTGTTCATACAGTGATACTAAAGTCATTCTAATGTATCAGCGATTGATTATACACGTTGTATGTGAGAGAAGTTATTTAAATGAATGTACAGAGATCGTCAACTGTCTCGTAATGCCATTAATACGTACGGTTTAGGCGTTAATTGTGTGCTTGCATGTACTGTAAGTGCTTACGTCGTTTATGCTCGAGTGGGCGCTCATTTCTCAGGACGAAACTGGGTGAAGTGGCTCAGTTCTTTATTTATTCAGAAGGGAAAAAAGGATCCATTATCTTTTTTTCCGACTAACGGATGATAATTATAGTATGACTGCAAGATGTGAGATATGCAAACCATGAACGGAGAACATTTATGTCAAAACTTTCTCTTATCACGAATTATATGTGCAAATGATGAAATTTCGTTGACGATGGCTACGGCAATGGTAACGCCAGTTTGTCTTGTCGAATCGGGCAATCAATCGTCGAGACACACGTGTGAATCTAGAATAGTCTTACCTTACCAGTACAGCGTTCCTACGTAAAAAATAAATAATTAACGCTTGCTTAGTCCCCTGATTTGACCAACTGAAGTACTGTGCCCTCAACTACTGGCTCAGGCTAAATGTTTTAGCGTTGGCGGACAGGATATGGCGTCAGGACCCATTGCGACATGTAGTATCTCAGGTTCCATAACGTCGAAACTTCTATTGATGAAATGGCATTTTGTGCTCAGCGTGTACGTGATCTTGTTGGATCTTGCCTTGTCGTATCCTGTACACTCATATCAGACACAGTCGGCACCGGAGGTTCTCTCTCTCTCTCTCTCTCTCTCTCTCTCTCTCTCTCTCTCTCTCTCTCTCTCTCTTCTAGAGACGAAACAGCTTCTGGATCATTAGAAGAAAAACAATGGTTCACAGAAATTTCTATATCCTTAAGGCCTAAAGAAGCCTCTTTCTGAACCTTGTTCCTCGCCTCTTCGTTCCCTATAATCCTCTGAAAATCCACATTTCGTCCACATCTGATTCCCGATCCAGATCACAAGCAAAATTAGACTGGCTAGCACCAAATCCGTAGGTGAGACTTTTTATGTAATATCTCGTAAAGTTGTCATCATGCTCATAAGCAAATGAGATACCAAACAAATACAAACAAAGAGACGAAGAAAGCCTAACTTGGCTTGGCCATGAACGACGGAATTCTCCTCTACCAACACCAACATAACAATGAAGCCCATTCGCAGTAGTGTAACTGATGTGAAAGGAATCAGCCTTCTTCTGGTCAACTCATATTCGAATCCCCCCGGGAAATAACGTATTCATTTATTCATTTTGAATTCCGCGATTTGTAGTGGAAAGCATTTACATGCAGAAGTAATCAGATATAGAGTAGTTAAGGGGTCATTCGATTAGTGAATGCGAACAGTAGACGATATAAGTGTAATTTATATTACTATGGAATTCTTTTGCTTTCCTAGTGTTTCACGTCGCATTCAGCAGAGTTTATCATAGAATTATGTACAGTAATTAATGAGGGATCATGACCCTTCTAGAGTTCTGGGCGTGAGGGCAGTCCGGGTATGTAGGTCAGCCGGATCAAACGTCCGCGAACTGTAAGAACGGTGTAACCAGGAATTACCTGGGTGTAACCCATCGCACTTGACATTCATTGATACACGGCTGAGTATCTGATGCAGGATTCTTGGGCACTTGGGGTTCTTTTAGCAGAAGATCCTACTTTGCATGAGCAGTGATTGCTAGGCTTATATGTGTGTGTGTGTGTGTGTGTGTGTGTGAGAGAGAGAGAGAGAGAGAGAGAGAGAGAGAGAGAGAGAGAGAGAGATACAAGTAGTGAGGACAGAGCATATGCTAAAGGATGAAATCTTGGGAGGTAGTCAGTATTTTTCTCTGGGTGGGTTTGGGGAAATAAATAATCAGGATTGATGTGTCCAAGAGACCTAATTAGAGCAAGGCTCAACAGAAGTGCTTCATAAATTTTAAAATAATCTGAGTAGCATAACGAATATAGTAATATAATATAGGAGACAATAAAAACAATGGATATGTTAAGTGGAAAAAAATACATTAAAGTAAGTATTTTTTAAGTTTAAAAAATCATGTACTATTTGTCAGGAATCATTCGGTGTAAAAAATGTTTATATAATATATATATATATATATATATATATATATATATATATATATATATATATATATATATATATGTATATGTGTGTGATATATATATATATATGTATATACACGTACATACATACTTATACAGATATAGAATATATGTAATTGTAATAGCCACAATGCCCTCTTAACTTCTCGAATTCTTCATGCTTTTTTGGATACGCTTGTCACACAAAGCCTTAAGATCCAAGTGCAAGAAATTGAAGTTGAGATTGAGATGCCAAAAAAGTGCAAAGGATTCGGGAAGTTAAGAGGGCATTGAACCCACGTCACAATAATCACAACAAAGCCACGCTGTTGACCTGACCATGAGAAGGATAAAAGTCTATTGCCTCTCCTACATATACAGTATATACCTGGGTCATTTTCAAATATATTTATTAGAGCTGGGATAGACCCATCCTCACCATCATAGCCAAGTGGGCAACCATTTTTATTGCTTTTTAGGCTGAAATATATACGTAGAATATACTGGTCACTTTTTACCAGATACATATGTAATTGTAATAGCCACAATGCCCTCTTAACTTCTCAAATCCTTCATGCTTTTTTGGATACGCTTGTCACTACAAAGCCTTAAGATCCAAGTGCAAGAAATTGAAATGGTTGAGATGTCCAGTAGCGGGAAACGAACCCGCGTCACCATAATCACAATGAAGTCATGTTGTCAACCTGACCATGAAAAGGATAAAAGTCTATTGCCTCTCCTACATACATATACTTGGGTTGTTTTCAGATATATTTATTAGAGCTGGAATAGACCCATCCTCACCATCGTAGCCAAGTGGGCAACCATTTTTATTGCTTTTTAGGCTGAAATATATATGTAGAATATACTGGTCACTTTTTACCAGATACAGATGTAATTGTAATAGCCACAATGCCCTCTTAACTTCTCAAATTCTTCACACTTTTTTGGATACGCTTGTCACTACAAAGCCTTAAGATCCAAGTGCAAGAAATTGAAGTGGTTGAGATGTGCATATCCAAAAAAGTGCAAAGGATTCGGGAAGTTAAGAGGGCATTGTGGAAATTACAATTACATATGTACAGGGGCGTCATTTGGGGGTGGTGTTGCTGGGGGGGGGGGTGGTACTTGCCCACCCAAGAAACTGATCCCCCCCCAGACTTGGTTTGCTCCTACCCTTTGAAATAATAATAATAATAATAATAATAATAATAATAACAATAATAATAATAACAACAGTAAAATTCACTCCAAGGTGGATGGGTGTTGCACACCTGTTTGCTGCTTTGTTAACCCAACACAGCTCTTATATGGCTTCAAAATGCTCCAAAATATGCACAAATTTCCAAAAATTTCTCGGGGGGCTTAGAGCAACTGCCCCTACCCCCAGCTGACAGGGCTCCTTTCACTCCTCACCCCACCCATGCCATAAGTTCTAAAGCTTTGCCACCCCCCAAGAAAATTCTGAAATGATGCCACTACATATGTATCTGGTAAAAAGTGACCAGTAGATGCTACATATATATTTCAGCCTAAAAAGCAATAAAAACGATTGCCCACTTGGCTACGATGGTGAGGATGGGTCTATTCTAGCTCTATTATATACATCTGAAAACAATCCAGGTATATGTATGTAGGAGAGGCAATAGACTTTTATCCTTCTTATGGTCAGGTCGACAGCGTGACTTTCTTGTGTTTATGATGATGCGGGTTCGTTTCCCGCTAACGGATATCTCAACCATTTCAATTTCTTACACTTGGATCTTAAGGCTTTATAGTGACAAGCGTATCCAAAAAAAGCACAAAGGATTATTTGAGAAGTTAAGAGGGCATTGTGGCTATTACAATTACATATGTATCTGGTAAAAAGTGACCAGTGGGTTCTACATATACAGAAAATATCTATCTATCTATCTATCTATATATATATATATATATATCTATATATATATATATATATATATATATATATATATATATATATATATATATATATATTCTATATGTATGGTATGTATGCATTTGTTTGTTGAATAAACATTAGTTGTATCACTTAAGTTTAGTTTTCATTGCTCTCTGCCAGTCTGTGCGTGTCTCTCTTAAAGTTATGAATCGTGCCAATGCAAATGATATTATCATTGTGTTGAGAAGACTTCCATCCAGGTTCAGTCCTACAATTAAAATATTGAAAGAAACCCCATATGGGTCTCCACATCATTTCCTTATTTGTTCCTTTCATATTACATCGACAGATAATTAGATATTGTTTTACAGAAATAAAATACACAAGCTTAAGATATACAACAATAATAAACCTGAACATGAAGTATATTTGAGAGCCACAGTTACAAGTCAGTCTCATATATTTGCCACTGTACTTGGCACAGTAAAAAAAAAAAAAAGCTCCAGACTGTGTGATTAAAATTTTATGCCGGAGACCTGACGATTTCCTCAAGTGAAAATATGGAACTTTATCTGTAAAATTCAAATCTCCGGAGACTTAAGAAGAGTTCGTTAGGCCCTCGTGGAATAAGTTTTGGCATCCCTTTTAAAATTTGTTCTAGATTGTTTTAATTTGTAATGCGTGTGCTTTCCTTTATGAAATAAAAGTGATTAATGGCAAAACCAGCTCTTAATTATAACACGCAGACTGACACTTTTTAGTTTCCAGTTCACATTTCAAACAAATCATCGGTAGCCCTAGAATGTTTACTCTCACTTTCCCACTGTGAGGCTCCATTTGAGGAATACAACCCATTTAAAGCCGAGTCAGGGGCCTCAAATTACTAATATTATGTGATCTTCCAGAACTCCAAAGCCTCCTTTAAAGGCTGATTTCCAAGACTGATTCCAAGATTGATTCTCCATGGACTTTACATCTATTCTAGAATGACTCCAAAGTCCTTCATGTAGCATGTTTTGAAAATTTTGAAAGTAGCTCGGTTACAACATCTCTAACATAAGATGGCTGGTCGGGAGATCCTCTCCTTGGGATCTGTTCCAAAGGGAGCAGAACTCCTGACAAGGAGACCTTCCTCTAGGCAGCCTTCTCAGGAGGGAGGTGGGGCTCCTGCCAGGCCGGGAAGCATCACCATAGGAGGGCCTTACCTCTGGGGTTGGTGGCCAAGATTTCTTAGGTAATGCATCCTTTGAGAAGGATGTCCAACCCTTCCCTTGCAGATGCCTTTTCAGAAGGAGATAGGGTATCCTTGGCAGGGAGGCTCTCCTTTTGGGCTGCCTTCCCAGGAAGGAGGCAAGTTGCATCAGGTAAGCATTGCTATGGAAGGAATCCCCCAAGAAGATTTCCAGCCAGCCCCTCCCCTAGTGAAGCCCTCTCAGAGGAAGCCAGGATGTCTCTGGCAGAGAGCCCTCTTCTGATGCTACATCCTTGGAGGGTGGCAGCAAGGCTCCTGCAAAGCAAGGAAAAATCCTTGGAGGATGCCCTCACCATAGTATTGGGGGCCAAGGCTTCCTAGAAAAGAATATCTTTTGCAGGTATCTGCAGCCTCTCCTACAGAGATGCCTTCCCAGAGGGAACTTGGGCACACCCACTAAGAAAGACCTCCTCAGGGGCAGACTCCACAGGAGGGAGGATAGGCTTCTGCCAGGCCAGAACACCTTAGAAGGATGCCCTGAACGTTAGATTGAGACTGAGGTTTCTTAGGGATGGCAACCCTTGAGGTTGTCTCCAGCCCTTCCCAGAGGGGGACAGGTATCCCAGTAGGAAAATCCTCCTGGAGGCTTCCTTCCCAGGAGGCAGGAAGGGCTCCTGCCAAACCAAGAAGCATCCTCAGAGAGCCTCACCTCAGGACTGGGGGCCAAAATTTCCTAGGGATGGCATCTCTTGAGAAAGGTCTACATCCTTTCCCCCATGGACATCCTTGGCAGGGAAGCCCCCTTTACTGGTTGCCTTTCCATAAGGAAGGAAGGGCTCTTACCAGGCCGAGTGGCATTCCTAGGGAAGGCATCCACAGGGAAGATATCCAGCCCCACTATAAGATATACTTTCGCAGAGGGAGCTAGACACCCTACTGGGAAGGTCCTCCTTAGGTGCTGCCTTCCCAGGAATATGGGAGGGCTCATGCCAGGCCGGGGAGCAACTCAGAGGGAGCCAGGGCTTCCCCCATAGGTTGCATATCTGGGAGTGGGGCAGGGCTCCTGTCAAGCCAGGAAACATCCAGTAAAATGACCTCACCACAGAGGTGGAGACCAAGGCATCCCTTGAGGTTGGCCTCCAGCCCCTTCCCAAGAGACAGTTTCCCAGAAGGAGCTAGTGCACACCCCCCTGGTAGGTCCTCTTTTAGGGCAGCCCTCCCAAGAGGGAGGAAGGGCTTCTGCCACACCAGGAAGCATCCCTGCAGGATGCCATCATGATATGAGTTAGGGCACAGGTTTCCTAAGAAAGGAATCCCTTGAGGGGAGGTCTCAGCCCCTACCTGGAGATGACTTTCCAGAGTGAGCTAAGGCACCCCAGAAATGAGGAAGGGTGCCTACCAGACCAGAAAGTATCCCCGAGGAAGTCCTCACCTTTTGGGGTACGGCCAAAGGTTTCCTAGGGAAGGCAACCCTTGAAAAGGGTCTTCGACCCCTCCCCTATGGTTCCCTTCCCAGAAAGAACTAGGGCATCCCTGACAGGAGGCTCTACTTATGGGATGCAAGGAGGAAGGCAGGGTTCCTGCCAGGCTAGGAAACATCCCAGGTGGAGGGGCCTCACCTCCGGGGTTGGGGCAAGGCTCCATGGGAAAGGCACCCCTTGGGAAGGGTCTCCATCCTTTCCCCTGGAAATGCCTTCCAGAAGGGAACTAGGGCATCCCCAACAGGGAGACCAGGGGCTGCCTTTTCAGGAGGGAAGCAGAGTTCCTGCTAGCCTGGGAAACTGCCTGTGGAGACCAATATTCCCAAGGGAAGGCATTCTTCATGGAAGATTTCCAGCCCCCCACCTAGAGAGGCCTCCCCAGGGGCAGCCAGGGCATCTCTGGCAGGTAAGCCATCCTCTGAGGCTGCATCCCCAGGTAGGAGGCAGGGCTCCTGCTAGGCTGGGAAATTTCCCAGAGAAGAGTCTCACAACAGGGGAGAAAGCCAAGACTTCCAAGGGATTGTATCCCTTTAGGGGGTCTCCAGCCCTCCCACAAATATGCTTTCCTAAAAGGAACAAGGGTACGCTGGCTGGGAGGCCCTCCTCTGAGGCTGCCTTCCCAGAAAGAAGGCATGGCTCCGGTCAAGCCAGGAAGCATCCCCATAGAGGGGGTGGAGGACAAGGATTCCTCCCCAAGTGATGGCTTCCCATAGGGAGCTACGGCACTCTAGCAGGGAAATCCTCTTCTAGGGCTGACTTCACAGGAGAGAGGCTGGGCTTCCACCAGGTCAGGAAGCATCCCTGGAGGAAGAGCTCCAAGCAGGACAGTGGGCTTAGGCTTCTTAGAGAAAGGATCCCTTGCAGAGGGTCTCAAGCCCTTTCTTTGGAGATGCCATCCCAAATAGAGCCAGGACACCACTAGCAGGGAGATTCTCCTCAAAGGCAGCCTTCACAGGAAGTAAGCATGGCTCCTACCATGTTAGGAAGCACCCAAAGAAATGGGCTTCACTACAGGGGTGAGGTCAAGGTTCCCTAGGAAAGGCACCCCTGAGAAGTTTCTCTAGGTCCTCCTCCTGATTCCTTCACAGGTGAAAGGGTGGACTTCTTCTTTTCTCCTTCTTCTTCTTATTCTTCTTCTTTCCATCTAATCCTTTGTCTCTCATACCTTCTTGACTACAGTCTCTCTATCTTCTCTTAGACTTTTGACTTTTCTCAACTGTTGTATTCATTACCTATTCTATCTCTTCTCGTCAACCCACTCATCCATCTGAGCATCCTTATTATTTTGTTCTATTATCTTTTCTGCAATGTGTCATTCATCATCTCCCCTCCTTATCAGGTGCCTGAACCATCTCATTCTTGATTCTTTGCTTACCCCCAGGCTTTCTTTCACAACAGTTGACAGACCAGTGCCTGATAGGTTTGCTGATCCACTGCTTGTATTCATTACACTGAATTCGCACTATAATATGGATCTCTTCTCGGCTACTGCAACCAAAAATCACTCATCCATCTCAGATGGTGCATCAACAGGGTAGATAATGTTTTGGTCAGACATAAACAATTTGCTAGATATGTCCCAGATAATAAATCAAGTTTCAGTAGGGCATAAACATTTTTGATGATATGGCAAGTTGCTTTTGTACTGGTCAAAAGAATCAAAGGTGTTGATGATACCATGCAGCTCACTTTGCTTTTTAGCAAAAGATAAGGCAACAAAAATGTTGTTTGGGTTTGAAGGGTCAAAATGAATGAATAGTGAGATCTCAACTCTTGTTTTCCCATGTCTTTGAGTGCAAAATAAGGTCTAGAGACAATGTAACTTCCATAGCCGGAAGATTAAGAAGAGATTCTTAGAGACGGCTGATATCCATCATAGTTTTCCATTAAAGGATATTTACAACAATTAAAAAATTGGATCTGGATATCATCCCTGATGAGGTGGGGTTGTCGTATCAACAATTCTTTCCAGATCCATTAGAACGTTAGCCTTTTTTCACATTCCCATTATACTCAGATTATTTGGTAACATCACCTTAAAAGGTAATGACATTCTCCAGCCTGCCATTGAAGTTATTGATGATGATTTGTTCTTCATGGTGTTGTTTCAGTTTATGTTCCAGGCAATCGGTTTTGTATCCTTCAGTTCAACTAGAATGGAATCCATTTCTTCATTAAGTTCATTTAAAGAGCATTAGCATTTTCCTTTGTCATCCCAGATATTGGCAAAGTTCCTGGAACGCTTCCAGTCTCCTTATACCTGGTGCCCTTCCTACCTGAGGAGTTCATTTATCAAACGACCTGCTCTAAAACAAAAACTCATTTATGGTGGTAGGTCACATCAGCTAATACTAAATCACTCTCAGTTTGAATAAAAATTAATGCTTAATTCCAACCTCTCGCCCCAACCATCGTCATATCTTGCTCAGATACAGGAAATGATGCTGTCGATTGTTGGAAATGTTTGACACAACTGGAATCTTTGAAACAATTTTGATCTTTTGGTGTCATTAATTATACTCTCTGTATATTGCAAACATATTTCACATTTTAGAACAAAAAACTTTCATGTCCAGGTTGCTCAGGCATTTGTTTGTTACAGAAACATATAAATATAACAGCATATTTTAATGGCCTTCGGCAGAGATAAGGTACAATATAATATATAAGTAAAATGCATATAAACATTAAATGTCTGACTTAAACTTAAACATTCTTGAAAACAAACATTTTTATAAATATTTTCAGTGTGAGAACAGAGTGTTCATCACAACACTTGATTCACTATGAATATCAATTGCCAGATATCCTAAGGAGTCAATAATCCCATGACTGAAAATCTTGGTTTGGCGTGAGGCTTAATATATTGCTTCTCGCACAAACTTTTTCCGATTGACCTTTGGTTTCTGATACATGTAGAGGTGACTCTAAAGAAGAGGTTTTTATCACTTGATATTTTGTTTTGTTGGTGATACTCTAACAGATAATTTAGATGTTACATAATCCAGAACTGGATATCATCGGTGCTTTGAGTAACATTATTTCTTGCTATCTACGGTGGAGTATATTTTACAGAGACTGTTAAGGTTTGGTGTTACTTTAATTACTTACCCTACAAACTTTTCATTTCATTATATAATTTTTATTTATGATACACATCTAAGATTCGGTAAAGGGGGACAACTCTAATTATGGTAAATCAGATAGATCATCGTTTTGTTGCCGTACCTTTGGAAAACGCCTCAAAGCTATCAGTGAAGAAGGCTCCCAGTATGGCTTCGAATCTTGTGTTTGCATCTTCTATGTCGCTTTCCCAGAGAAATATGCTAAATATGTCAGGAAGTTTGTTTCTTATAAACAAATGTCGTCGAGGAAGTATCTATTGTTGTCAAGACTGCTTTTTCCATTAGCAATGCAGTTTTCTCTGGACTGAATCTTAGGTAATGATTTTTCATATAATCATCGGCTATATTAACTATTAACTTTTGTAGTCTTGTGAGCTGTTATACTTGCGATACATGGAAGACGTCGTTTGCACAACGACATTCTTTATATGAAAAGAAATGGAAAGGAAAGCCCCTTTCTAGTCACTTTACGTTGTGATATGTTGTCGCTTGATGAATACCCTCATTTAATTTGCATATTTAGCATTTTATTCCAACATGGAAGCATCTCCAGTAAGTGTCACTCCTTTTTGAAAAGAACAGAATGTGGAATGCTTTCAAAGGCACACTCAGCATCTAATGAGCAAGCTTGCACCAAGGAGTCCCACTGTTCACGAGATCAGTTAAGTCACAAGTTCTGAAAGCAAATTTTCCCCAAAAAACCCTTTCCATGACTTATATACGCAAATTTGATTAATTTCAGCATCAATAATTCCTAAAAACTAGACATCTCTTACTTCCGGCTCTATCATCGCCCTGAAAACAGTCATCGAAATTTACATAATATGCAAATGATATATTCCTTGTTTTTCATTTCATTGAGAAGGCTAATTGGGTGAACGTGATTCCAGATAGTATTATATCGTTTCAGATGCAACCTTCCCACATCGTATTCGCATCTGCTACCCTATCGCAGGGAGTTTGGGGAATATTTTGCCATTGCTCATAGGATTTCTAAAGATCTAAACAGGGTCTGCCATAGGCCTAATTTGGTTAAACTCCCTGTTTATTACTTCGGATTCTCATTTCTGTTTATTTGGCAATACTACAGGATATCGATGGCGATCCTATCTTTAATAGAAACTTTTAGGGATCTGTTCCCCCTCTACCTCTTTCCTTCTCTACGTCTAAGTCTCTTTCTAAAATCCTTTTGCTCTGTTCTTCTACAAGTTGGCTATTTTAGATAAACAAAGCAAAAGGATTTTGGCGGCAACTTTTCTTAAACTATCTTCTTTTCGTTCTCAGCCAGCTTTGGTAGTTCATTTTCAACCTCGCTTAAACTTGTGTTGTTGCCCACGCAGGCTTAGGCACTGCCTCTGAATGGAGCAGATGAAACTTGGTTCATTTAGGCTTCCAAGACAGTCCTTTTTTTTTTTTATTCGTACAGTGTTATTTCTTACTTCTCAAAAATGCTAGAGAATTTGAAAAATTAGTCGGATAAACCGGTTTCGATCCGTTGAAACAACAGTTCTAACTTTTTATTGAAAGAATGACCTTACTTGATCTTCCAGACACTTATTGGTGTTTTGATTTGATGACGCATCAGTTCTAAACGCAAAATCCCACAAAACATCTTTCTGAATGAACATGAATGCCAATAAAGTTTCAGCGATGGCCCTGGTTGTGTGAAACCCTCTCCTGCTCTTGATGGAGCTGTCCTGGGGCAGTTGTAAAGGACTTTTCCCGATTAATCACAGCACTGAAAAGGTTTCAAGAGAATAATTATTTATACTAAAGAACTTTTTGACTGACTACAAGTTTGAGAAGGCTTTTGCCATCCAACACGACAAAGCCTTTCCCTGGCGTTAAATAACTTACATAATGCTAATTACGACTGTATTATAATCTTCCGATTCCTTTAGAATGAGGAAGCTTGAAGACCATCAACCTACATCTGAATTGTCTTGAACTGAAATATAGTAGTGCTTATAAATAACAGGACATATCATTTCAACTTTCGTCGTTTGGAGTCATTAGTATCCCACGACTTTCGTTGCTGTGAAATCATATTAATCAATCTTAGTAAAGTTAAGAGTAAACCATCCCCAGCCGTGTGCATTCTAAGGTATTTGAAATATTCGATCTAACATCGTCTGCCGAACAGATAATTTTCTCAGTCGACACCACAAAATACGGCCCATTTCCGATTGTCTTGGCATAATTATCACAGAGTTTTCGAACTCATATTTCATACGCTCCCAAGGATAAAATTTAAAAGAAACCATTAAACACACTCACCCCCAAAAAAAAAAAAAAAAATCTGCTGTAGGCCATTTGGACATGTACAATTTCTAATTTGAGAACCTGATGATGTAGAAAAAAGGCGATTTTGATTATGGTACGTGAAATGCCATTGGTGTACGTCTGGAATCCTGTCGAACAACTATAGCAGTCGAATTTTGGACAAACAACAGCAGCATCAGCATCAGCATCAACAGCAGCAGCAGAAGCAACGTGTTTCCCGGGATTCCCCTGAACAGTCCCGCTACGGTTGGGTGGCGTGGAAGTGGCAGAGTTTGTAATTAAGGTATAAATTACTTGGCTCCCCTGGGCACCATTACAGTCACACGCTGATTGCAAATTAAATGAAATGCACACTGCTTGACGCCCGGGGTTTATGGGAAGTAGAGAGAGAGAGAGAGAGAGAGAGAGAGAGAGAGAGAGAGAGAGAGAGAGAGAGCACATTAGGAATAGAAACAGAAAGTTATTGGTTACTGAATTTGTCAAGATGATATCACGCCATTTTGTTAGGAATTTAATTTCGCATACAGAAAGCAATACACAAATAAATGACTGAGCTCAAGTACATATTGTACACATTTATGAAGAGATGCAACTGTCACAACCTGTTTTATGATAAAGAAAATATTGTAATAAGAAACAACCAGGCGCTTTTAGATAAAACTGAAAAAGAATTCCAACAATTCTTATTCGACAATATTCTTCCTTGAATTCATTAAAGGATGAGGTCGTCCGGAGAGATTCTCTAAACACTTTCATAAAGTTTTAATGAAGTTCGCCATTTTCCTTAATTAAATTCTTCCATCTGGTACATCTTAATTAAGCCATTACAAAAGCGAACAGGTCGTTGCATACTTTTGGGCTTTTTTTCACGAAGATATTTTTGAAATATTCTGGCTTACTCGAAATAAGACGCACGCATTTGTGTAAATAAAGGCGTCATACGTACAAAGTAAGTAATTCTCAAAATATGAATTGGCATTCTTATGAGAATATGAATATAGTTATGGTTATATTTAACTCAGTGGCCGATGAGAGAGGTAACCTGATGCCTTTTCTAGTTCATAATAGATGGAAACAGTAAAAAGGTGATGAAAAGAGAATGGGGTTTAATAACGCAGGAAAATATAATCCTTTAGCATTTAGAAGGACGAACGAGTGGATTAGCCAGGAGAAACCGAAGGGCGAAAATATCAAAGCTTGCCAGTGGAGGGCAAGAGGCATTCCCGAACTGCTTAGCTTTAGGATTAGTGGAGTCTTCAGAACAGATATAAGAAGCAATGATTATCTGACAGAAGGGACTACCTTTATCACGAGCTAAATGGAACAATGACCAGAATAATATATACAGGAAAGAAACAGGTTGAACCTCCTTCCAGCACACACAGTGAGAGAGGATCTACTGAAGAAATAAGCATTAGACCTAAGTAGTATCTTTGATCACTCCGCCCAAAGCGGAAACCAAAGAGGAAGCTTAAGACATCAAAGCAGACCGTAATCTCTCTTGGTTTTTATCTAACTATGTTCCTTAATTATTATTTGAAATTTCTGAAATACGCTAAGCTGACTTGGAGAGCACACGCTGTTCAAATGGCTGAAGCATTTTAGCTTGATTTTATACATTATTTTCTTCATAGCCATTCCCAAAGTTCTTGACGGGTCTTGTCCGTCCCTATTTTAACTACTGTTCTTATGTTTTTGGCGCATCTGTACTTAACATCTTTTTCACTAGGGTGGAACCTGTAGGGGCACTGTTATCAAAGTACTTCACGTGATGCACTTTATGCATTACTAAAGGTGTTTGCAGCGTCCCTTTGTCCCCTAGCTGCCCCCAGTTTTTTTTTTTTTTTTTTTTAGCTTTTTTACTTTACCTTCATTACTGCTTTTGTTAGGACGAGCATAATTAAATACAGGGCCGGATACAAGGTTTATTGTGAATCCGTTACAACAACTTGCCGCCAAGGACCAGCACACCGGCCGCATGACAACACAACCCCGGAACCGAGAACTCAAAAACAAAAGACGTTCACAGCAGGGAATAGAATCAGAATTAACAAAGGATTACCTTTTTTTTTTATCTAAACCTCTACAGCTTTCTTTCTACAGACTTGCTGTGCAGCCTCTTTAGCTACTAATTTTTCGTGCAACTGCGGGATGTTCTCCCAGTTGCACCTGTAGATCCTTGTATTTCATCTTTATTTTCTGGACCTCTTTCTCTTGTTGTCCAGCTACTCAAACTCCCTTCTTTCACTATCTTTAGCGTTGGATGGCCAAAAGTGCCCAAGTGCTTAGCTTGACAGCCTAAATTTCATCAAATATATAATAAAAATCAACTGGATGGACTCGTAGGCAATTTGTCTAACCAACAGCTCCGGCCTTCTCTCTTCTGTTAACCCTCTCTCTTTAAGCTGGTAGCCTATTGTGCCAAAATAGTTCTTCCAACTATCAGTTACCTTATATGATAGCTACTACATCACTGCTCTCCTCAACTATTCTGTCGAGATCTGCTCCTCCATATTGCCCCATAGGATATCTTTATTTCTCTTAAATGCCACCCCTTGGAGTTTTGTTTTTGCCATATTTTTACGTTCTGTGGCCTTCCCTTATATCAGAATAGAATCTATTGATTAAACATGATGCATCGTTTGGGAACTATATGTTGAATGAGAGCAGCTGATTGTGTGAGAAAAGAAGAACTGTATCAGTACTGTGAAGAGGTTAGCAAGATTAAAAGACAGAACATAGTATACTGAAACTATTTGATCATGCTAAACGAATTGGAGATACTGGTGACTTGGGTGATAATGTTTCTCAAGAGGAAGACCTACTGAGTTGGTAATTTGGAAGAGGTGCTAAACAAAACGGTCATCAGCACCACTGAAATGCCGAAGTGCATGAGAGACAGATGACATATTACTATAGTAGCTCGCATTTGGCAGTTCCGATTTCCGAGCTGCATATTAGATTCAAAACCCAGGGATTTTCTACAACAAAAACACCTTCAAATTGAATAAATGGGATAAAGTTTTAGAGTTATTGTAATGGCAGTTGATATGTTTCAATACCTCAAAGAATCACTCACAAACAGCTGTTAGACTACATTTGATTGGCTGCCTTTCTTTCTAAGTGGCTGTTTAGACCAGACAGGTCCATAATCTATTTAGGTGAGAATGCACTAATATCAGCAGCTATACCTCACATTACTTGGCTGAAATTCCCGGAAAATTCCTACATATCTGATATTTACCTTATGGAAATATTTGGTAAAGTCACTGGACATGGCCTTTATCGTCAGACTGGTTCTTAGAGGTTGCTAAATGCGAACTGCTTTGACACAGCAACGCTGCTGTGGAGAGTTTCAGGCAAAAATAAATAAATAAATAAATAAAAATAGTGTAATCCTTCCAAGTGACATTTCAGTGCCCTTAATTTTGACAAGTAAAACTATTCTTATTTTCAAAGCAAGTCAATGTCACTTGTTTGCCCCAGGTAAGATTCTTCTTGGAAAAGTAAGAATTGCATATAATAGTTAAAATATCTATTTATAGGACCTAGATGCAGTTGGTTTAACATGCGATCCGCAAAGTATTGCTAAACATGATCAAATATGTTGACTTGTTCATGTTTTCTAGTTTGTGCTGGGGTTAATAGTTGAAGCCCAGGTAACTTATTTAGTTTGTAATTTTGCATCTTTAAAATTCCTGAGCATGTCCCATTTTCTTCCACTACTCATTCTAACTATGGTCTGTCAGAAAATTCCTTCTGTTTATTGCAAATAGATTTTGATGTAACCAAATTTTCCACTCAGTTTTAGCAGTATTCTTCTCTGTCTTTCTCTTCTCTTTAAACTTTTCATCATTTTCGTATTTCTATGAAGTTCTCATATCCTATTCTCAAACACTTCAACAAATTCACAATCATCACACAGGTCAAGACAGGTATCTCCTCTAGCTTTCGCTTCCGATACCCAGCTCAAAGCCCTTCATGTGAATTGATTCTTTCTTATTTTTATCTGTATTATCAAAGGCATCATGACTGGAATAGGCAGCAGACAGGCACTATATTATAGAAACAAAAGTTAGCACTCGGTTACCGACTTGAAAGCCATCAGCCCGAGTCCTCCATGGCCACCAGCTCACCTGTGTCCATTGCATCCACCACCTGTTTCTAGGAGGAAGATGACCCTCACCATGAATGGACATTTAACTGAAAATCAACCTCTTAGTGTTAAATTGTCTTAAGAAGCTCATCCTTGCCGGGTTTTGGCATGCTATCTCTCTTAAGGGATGTTGTAGTAAACGATTAGTTGCCAACTGGTAAATGAGTTTACTTGTTAATATGATCCACCTTGGGTCAGCATTTTTTCCATTCATAATTTTGGGCCTTTGTAAATGTATCCACTTGTGAAGTCACGTTCTTGACTTTATTTCTGCAGCAATTGAAAATAATCTTTTAGATTAATCCTTGGTCTAGAGATGCACTAAAGAATGAAAACCCTAATATTATTCCGTCACATGAAATTACTAAGGCTGTCTACATAAAAGTGAAGAAGTATAGAATAAGCTGCAACTAAGGTCCAGAGTCTTTGGTCACATGTTACTTGTTATTTTATAAGGTCCGAGCTTCTCTGCGGAACCTAGGTTTAGCTGCCAGATTTGGCAGACAAGCACAGAATGCCCTCACAGTCACGTGCTTATACCTCACTCACATCACCTGTTTCAGATCCCCGGAATGAATCGGTACATTTAACCTTCCGGTTCCTTTGCGATAGCAGTGAATTTGAATGAGTCATTGGAGGCAGGATAAAGACACTCCCACCGAGTTGTGACAGGAGTGAAATTTATGGGAATTCTGACATGCTTCCATATCGTGTGACTGGTTTTACCACACTTGCGGTAGGCTACAGTTATCAAGTGATATAAATTTGTGTAATGAATAACGTAGGCGCTGTTTATGTGACATTCTGCTATATGAATTACTTTTTACTTCTATGTATCCTGTTTTATAGACAAGTTAATATTTCTAACACTAACTTGTTATATTTTCCCTTGTCCGACATAAAGAATGTCTAGATAGTTGTTCCGTTGGCAGCATATTTTCAAGAAAAAACATTCTATAGCTCATCCTCCTACAAGTGCCTCACATCCACTTACTAATTCGTTCCAGAAGAAGCCTCTACCTCCTCTTGTCACGGTGTTAGATGGTTTTGCATTATTGACGCAGGAGCAGTGAGAGTCATCTCTGTAATTTGGTTACCTTTGGTTACCTTGTAAGGTCCCCGCTGAGCGGGTTTTCTGTGGTGACGACCCGTTTTCTTTGCTTCTCCTGGGATCGCCGCTCCTGGGTAATGGGTCACGCAAAATTCAGACATACCCAATCAATTAAATTGTTTTATGTAAAAATTTACCTGCCACCAAATTGTATGTTATGTGTTCCTTCTTTCAGGTATCAGAATGTATTCAACTCTGCCATTGCTCATTTGTGTAACTCAAAGTGCTTTTGTTTGTTGTATTTATTGTCAAATGTTATTGACCTCAGGTCACCCTTGTTCCCATTGTATTCCTCGGCGTGACGTCAGTCCGCCGCTATATAAACCGCCTGTGGCACAGTAAAGTAGCAGTAACCTTATCCTGCTCGTTTCTTTAACACCTCTTAAAACCTTCTTGACAGACCGATTATTAACAGGTGCACTAATCCATTCGGATTTCTTTAGAAAAATCAGGAAATGGGCATTTGAGTTTCTACCCACCTTGCCTCTCCCCACATAATATGATGACCAGCTGAGTTTTTTTCCAAGTGAACAAGGCCAGCTATGAATTTCTTTGCAGTGCTAGGCAGATTTCTAGTTATATGCCAATTTTGCTCAAGTTCTAGCCCACCTGATCTATACTGACTTTCAATCATTCAACACCATGGCAGATATCCTCGATATGACATGGGAACCCTAATACTAACTTATGAGATAATTGATTTCCATCCTTTAATTGAATTCTTTGGCTCTCCTGTTTCCTTTCATCAAGTAATCTCTATATAAATACAGTATTGTGAAAAAAACCTCATTTGAGAGAACTCTGTCAACTTTAACCCCCTTTGGAATCTTAGAGGTCTTTCAGTTCAAAGTTTCAAAAGCCTTATTTACTATTATAATTACTGATCTAGAGTAAAAATTTATTGAGCATCAGTATAATGAGAAGCAGGGAACCGACAAATGTCCGTCACTTCAGTTTGAAGGTTGGTGGTAAGGGTTCTATTATCGGAGCATGAGTGAGATTACTGAATAGGCTATGCCAGTTCATCTGTGAGTATCCTGATATTCGTAAAGAAATGCCCCTGAGCTGGCAACTTTTCGGTAAAGTAATTGAAATATCACTTATAATTTATTTGGTTTTAATGAGGTACTTAAATGCACATCTCTCATGAAATCATTCTATATAGGCCTATCAGTTCTCTGTATCTTCACTGAACAATCAATAGATAACAACCTTAGCTGAGAATATTACAGTAATAAATTTCAAACAACATGCAAGTATCAAGGGACTTAACCATTGTAATTACCTTACTCCTGCCCCTCATTCCTCTCTCAGTTTCTCTCCACTGCAGGGACTTGGCAACCATACTAAAATTAACCGAGCAGGAAATGAATCAGTAACTTCCATCTTTTTAGGAGTGATAATAAGTTTACTTCAGTTAAATATCTAAAGTTAACTTAGGTTTACATTTTTTTCTTAAGAGCAGAAATTTACTGAACCTTCCAATTCAACAGAAGAGGCAAATTCACCCAGAGTACAAAAAAAAAAAATAAAAAAAAAAACACAACGTTTCAAATGACAGTACTTGACCACGAGTAGTAGGGTGTGTAACCTCTCAGTTCAGTATGGTTTAAAGGCTAGCTGGTAACCCAAATTTTGTTTATCAGCTACAGCACAGCCTAAAGTCTTAGCTAAAAGAGACTCAGTTACAAGGAGAAACAGGACTCAAGAAGTAATGATAATTCATATGAGATATTAGCAATATTAAACTCACTGAAATAATTGTATTAGATTGTAGAGATTTAAAAAGGTAACTTCATGTGATTATACATTTTATCTCACAATGAGTGTTTACTCTTTGTGCCATGCAAGCCAGTAGTGGGGGCAGAGCCTGGGTAGTAATACATTTTGTAGTATATTTGAATTGTCAGTCTTCCTGATATCAAGTGGGAGTTACTGTACTGTCTTAGAGCTGCAAAAACATTCGATGTGCATCTTTTATTATTATCATTATTTAGAATATGAGTACTATTCAAATGGGGCAGGCCTACAGGGGCCACTTGACTTGAAATTCAACCTTGTGTGGTGACTTTCTTCACTGGTTGTATTAAGCGTAACACAGCTTTTAGATATTCTGGACACCCAGTTTTGATGATTTGATAAGTCAGTACATATATTTTAAACATTCTTCTACTCTAGCTTTTGGCAGGGACCAATGTAAATCAAACAAAACAGGGTTAATCTCGTCCCAAGGAGCACTCCCTTTGTTAATCTTGCCGTTCCATGTAATATATTTTGCAGCATTATAAGTTGTATGTAGATTATGATGAATAGTTTCAATAGCCTACGCCATTAACGACAATAATCACAAGTTTTTAAAGAACGCTCATAGAGATACATTTTTTACTAAGGCAATATTTCTAAGATGTTGGGCAGAAACACTTATAACATTGTTGATTTGAGTACCTAGAGACATGCCACAGTCCATTGTGAGGTTCAAGAAATGCCAGAAGTGAAAACTGATCCTTTATTATTCTCGACAGGTGTTTATAATACAGAAAGTGAACGGAAAGGTAGCAGGCGACCTGAGGCCCCCTGCTGCGTCCATATAGAGGTTGTGTTTGTTAACAGACATAAAAAGACATATATAATGTGGTACAGAACATGTAAAAGGCAGGTATATTGGCGGACAGGCCATACAATGATGCATACAATGAGATACATAAAGAATCTGAAACATCAACAAGTAACATATATGACGTGATTAATGTACGTATGAAGAACGAAACACAAGAAAGGAGAGGCGATTTGATGCCCTTACAAATACCCCCTCCCCAAGACAATAATTAGAGGAGCAATTATTGGATGAAACAACCTTAATCATGTAAACGCTGAGGCAGTTGCAGTGGGCCCCTGCTCCTGGAGAACTGTGGGCGTGGGGTGGAACCGACATCTGGGGTTGGCTCGATGTATTTCCTGGGCTGCCCCGAACCCCGCTTTGGTTGGGGGGCGGGTATGTCTGCAGGGAGGTACTGAGGGGAACTCTGGGGCACCTGCCCTCTTCCTCATGTACTTTGCTGTCCAACAGGAATGCCGGCTTCAACCTGTCAATGGTGATCCAGTCTTCCTGCCCGTGGATGTCAAGGAGGTATGCCTTGGCAGCCCGCCTGATGACTCGGTTGGGTCCCCTTTAGGGCCTGGTTAAGGGCGGCCAACGGGCGTCCACCCTGATGAAGACGTAGGCGCAGGGGTGTAAGGCTGGTGGGCTGTAGGTGGTGGTTCTGTTGGTGAAGGTCTTATGGCAGGCGAGCCAAGGAGACCCAGAGCTCTGACAGGAAGGCTGGACCCCTGCCCATAGTGATGCTGTAAGGCACTCCGAAACGGCTGGTCCAACTGGAGAGGAGGGCTTCTGCGCATGACGCTGTTGATGCTCCCTCCGTGGGGGCTGCCTTGGGCCAGTGGGTGGAGCGGTCTATGATCGTCAGGAGGTATATGGCCCCTCCCAACTGCGGAAGGGGCCTGACGACGTCAATGTGGATGTGGTCAAAACGCCGATGAGGCTGGGGGAAGTTGCCGACCCCAGATTCCGTGTGCCGGGACGTTTTGCTCGCCTGGCATGGGATGCAGCTCCTTGCCCACTGTCGAACATCTTTGTTGATACCGTGCCAGATGAACTTGTTATTCATGAGGCGCACCGTTGTGCGCCCTAATGGATGGGAGAGACAGTGGACTGTGTCAAACACCTGCTTCCTCCTCGAAGCGGGCACTAGGGGGCGTGGGCGGCCTGTGCTGGTGTCGCAGAGGAGAGTTGATTTGAGCTTGCTAAGGGCACGTCTTCCCACTTAAGAGCCATCACTGCCGTCCTGTAGTCTGCCGGCTCTGGGTTCGCTGCTTGTTTCTCTTGCCAGTTCTTCATAGTCGATGCCAAGGTGAAGGGAATTGATTTCTACCCTTGACAGGGGTCGGCTGCTGGGTTTTCCTGCCAGGGACGTAGTTGATGGTGCATCTGAATTCAGAGATGGTGGTCAAGTGTCACGGTTGCCTTGCAGACCACGCATCTCCTGGCTTTGCAAATGCATGCACCAAGGGTTTGTGATCTGTTAGGATTGTGAATTCGGTCCCCTCCAGCAGGTACTTGAAGTGTCTCACGGCCTGGTAGATAGCCAGCAGCTCTCTGTCGAAGGCACTGTAGCGGGTCTCTGCTGGCAAAAACTTGTGGCTGAAGAAGGCCAAGGGTGGGGGGCCCCATTCACTAGCTGCTCGAGTACTGTGCCGCAGGCGATGTTGCTGGTGTCCATTGTCAACCTGAGGGCAGCAGTGGGGTTGTGGTGAGTTAAGGTAGTGGCACTGGAGAGGGCTGTCTTCGTTTCAATGAATGCCCGCTGATGCAGAGCCTCCCAGGTCAGTGTTTTTGGTTTGCCCGTCAGGATTGACGTCAGGGGGTACGTAGTGCAGGCGAAGTCTAGGATGAAACGTCGGTAGTAGTTTATGATCCCAAGAAACTCCTGAAGAGCCTTGATGGTTTGTGGTTTCAGGAAGTTCTCTATAGCTTTTACTTTAGAGGCCATTGGGCACACTCCTGCTGGGGAAATCTCGTGGCCAGGGAAGTCTACTTTTTCTTTCCTGAAAATGCACTTGTCAAACCTGACGACTAGTCCGCTGTCCTGCAGACATTTCAGGATGGCGCGGACGTGGTGAAGGTGTTCCTCTGGGGACCTGGAGAAGATGAGAATGTCGTCGACGTAGCAGATGCAGAAAGGTAGATCCCACAAGATGGTGTCCATCAGGCACTGGAATGTGGCACCTTTGTTCCTGAGACAAAGGTGGAATAGGAAAATGTGTAGCTCCTGAAGGGCATGATGATGGCGGTCTTTGGGATGTCGTTGGGATGCACAGGGACTTGGAAGTATGACTTCAGCAGATCCATCCTGGAGAAAATCTTCGTTCCATGGAGAGCACCTGTCAGGTCTTGCATGTTAGGGAGGGGGTAGTGATCTGGTGTTGTTAGCAAATTCAAACGCCAATAGTCCCCGTAGGGCCTCCATGAATCATCGGATTTCTTTACCATGTGGAGGGGAGAAGCCCACGTGCTTGATGCTTTTTTACAGATGCCCATCCGTTCCATCTCTGTGAAGGTTTGTTTGACATCTTGTAACTTCTGGGGGGGACAGTCGTCAGAACTTAGCATGGGTTGGTGGGCCCGTCGTGGTGATGTGTTGGAAGATGCCATGCTTTGCTGAAGCCCCAGGTGACTGGCGTAGCTCTGGTTTGAATACGTCCGGGAACTCCTGTAGGAGGGACGTGTAGCTGTTGGGGGCTATGGAGCAGATGGTGGGCATTCCAGTTCTGGTTGAGAACTGATGGGAGTGGCAGGTTACTGTGTTGGGGAGGCGTTGTCTTGCGACGTCGACTAACAGTCCATGGTGCCCTAGGAAATCTGTGCCCAGCAGGGGGAACTTTACATCCGCAATGACGAAAGGCTAGTGGTATCTGCGGCCCAGGATTGAAATAGTGCTGGTCGTCGTGCCATACATGCGGATGGGAGTTCCATTTGCTGCTATGAGGGCGGGTGTTGAATCAGGTATCTTTTCTAACCTTCCCTGAATGGCGGGAAGACCGACTGCATTGCCCCCATATATACCCACAGGCGCCGTTTGGAAATTTCGTCTCTGATGAAGAAACCTGCTGGTCAGGGGGAGTTGGATTTCGTGGCCACAGCTGTTACTTGTGGCAGCTTTTGTCATTTTTTGTGAAGGAACAGGGAGGCCTGCAGTTTCTGGCAATGGTTCTGAACTTTCTGTGGAAGAAGCACCACGCCAGGTTTGACCATGTCCTATGTTCCCTGAATGGTGTCTTCTTCCTGTAAATGGCGTTGATGTCTCCATCGTCGTCGTCATTCTCCTCCACCAGGCTGCAGGCTCCCAGGGCAGCAGCTGCAAGGGCAGCGGTGTCTTTCGAGACCTTGGTGGCCTCGTGTAGTTTCTGGGCGTCGTCAACTAAGGCGTCCATTTTGAGGGTGTATGCATCCTTTATCTGGCCCCTAACTTCCAGCGGGAGGCGCTGAAGGAAGATTGCTTTTGTTGAATCTACCGTCCTTCTCCTTCCATTTTCGTCGCGGTCTGGCAGTGTTACCAACCCCCGTAGTTTGTCTCAGGCTTCCCTGGGTGATGCTTCTCTGAGGGGCTAGGATAATAGGTTGAATGTGTGCTGCGCTCTCTCGGTCATGGGCATGAAGTAAGATTGCATCAGTTTATCTTTCAGGGCCGCGTATGTGACCTTGTCCGGTTGCGCATCAAGCCAGGGGGAGATTCTGCTGAACACCTCTTCTGGTGATGTTGGATTTGATAGCATCGTCTGAGATGAGCGCCATGCGAAAGTGCGCATCAGTGCGCAGGAGCCATGATGCCGTGTTCTGCCACAAAAATGGGGGAAGTTTGACTGCGTCTGGCTTTGTTGGCGAGAGAGGAGTACAGATGGTGCCCGCGGGTTTGCACTGAGGTTCAGCTTCTGACACCTTTACTACTCACGCACCAAAACGTGGGAAAATGTGCCGTATTGAGTCCATTAATGGTGCTGATTGTTTGAGTGGTCAAACAAAGTGCCAAAACATGCCCTTTTATGTACGCCGTATTTAGTCCGTTAATGGCACAGTGTCCACCAGAGAAGGAGCTATCAGAGGCCTAAACTTTGCGCCATAGTTAGTCCGCTAAAGGCTCTCTGATGGTAGACTGCAGCCGTATTTAGTCCGTTAATGGCTGGGCCGAAACCACACTACCTGTCCCTTTCCGGGGTCACCAGTGTGAGGTTCAAGAAATGTCAGAAGTGAAAGACTGATCCTTTATTATTCTCGACAGGTGTTTATAATACAGAAAGTGGATGGAAAGGTGATGGGCGAACTGAGGCACCCCGCTGTGTCCATACGGAGGTTGTGTCTGTTAACAGGCATAAAAAGACATATATAATGCGGTACAGAACATGTAAAAGGCAGATATATCAGCGGACAGGCCGTACAATGATGTATACAAAGATACATAAAGAATCTGAAATATCAACAAGTAACATATATGACGTGATTAATGTACGTATGAAGAACGAAACACAAGAAAGGAGAGGCGATTTGATGTCCTTACAGTAGCAGCAGTGAGGAACTTAGGAGTATTTATTGATAATAAATTGTCGATGAAGAACCATATATTGCATATGACAAAAACCTTTAACTATCATATTAGAAACATTGGATTTATTAGAAAATACCTAAACGAAGATACTCTGAAAACAGAAATTTGCAACCAAATACTTTCGAGGCTTGACTACTGCAACGTTATATACTACAGTCTCCCTAACTACCTACTAAGAAAATTGCAAGGAGTACAAAGTAGAGCCACCAGGTTAACAAAAGGACTACGTTCCCGTGACAGAATAACCCCAGCACTAATTGAGTTACACTGGCTCCCAGTAAAAGCTAGAATAGAATATAAAATACTACTTACAGTCTTTAAAGCACTAAAATATGATGAATCAACATATCTGAGAAACTGATTAAGCTTCTTTAGACCTGAAAAAAATATTGTAGTCAGACATGCACGTGAAGGATACAAGCTATTTGAACCTACTGTAGAACAAATTGTAAGTCAGGCGAGAGAGCATTTGTACACTGTGCACCAAGGATATACAACAAAATACTGCCTGAAGTGAAGAGAATACAAGAAGGCAAATTTAAAAAGGAACTAATGACTCCTATTCTGCAGGAGGTACATACAAAATATAAGAAGCACCTTATTTTGAAAGCGCATAAGGGCCCGCCAGAGAGGGAATTATCCTTGTGGGGGGCTGTACATAAAATCAAAATGAAACATAGCATGTAGAATGTAGGCCTGCTGCATGAGCCATTTGATGACCTGTAATACCAGCATTGTGGCTGGTCATATATATATATATATATATATATATATATATATATATATATATATATATATACACATACTGTATGTAGAATGTGGGCCTACTGTGGGCCATTTGATGACCTGTGGTACTAGCACTGTGGCTGGTCTTATATATATATATATATATATATATATATATATATATATATATATATATATATATATATATATATATATATATATATATATACAGTATATGTATATATATATATATATATATACATTGTATATATATATATATATACAAATGTATATATATTTAAAAATCATTATGACCTTTGGGACTTATACTTTTTCCTATTCCACCTTCGGTCTCAGGAACAAAGGTGCCACATTCCAGCGCCTGATGGACACCATCTTGGGGGATCTGCCTTTCTGCATCTGCTACATTGACGACATCCTCATCTTCTCCAGGTCCCCAGAGGAACACCTTCGCCACGTCTGCACTGTCCTGAAATGTCTGCAGGACAGCGGACTAGTCATCAGGTTCGACAAATACATTTTCGGGACAGAAAAAGTAGGCTTCCTCGGCCACGAGATTTCCCAGGCAGGAGTGTGCCCCACGGCCTCTAAAGTAAAAGCTATAGAGAATTTCCCGAAACCACAGACTGTCAAGGCCCTTCAGGAGTTTCTCAGAATGATAAATTACTACCAACATTTCATCCTAGACTTCGCCTGGACTAGGTACCCCCTGACATCAATCCTGAAGGGCAAACCAAAAACACTAACCTGGGAGGCTTCGGCAGCAGGCATTCATAGAAACAAAGACAGCCCTTGCCAGTGCCACTACCTTAACTCACCACAACCCTGTAGCTGCCCTCAGACTGACAACGGACGCCAGCAACATCACCTGCGGCACAGTGCTCGAGCAGCTAGTGAATGGGGCCCCCCAACCCTTGGCCTTCTTCAGCCACAAGTTTTTGCCAGCAGAGACCTGCTACAGTGCCTTCGACAGAGAGCTGCTGGCTATCTACCAGGCTGTGAGACACTTCAAGTACCTGCTGGAGGGGATCAAATTCACAACCCTAATAGATCACAAACCCTTGGTGCACGCATTTGCAAAGCCAGGAGATGCGTGGTCTGCAAGGCAACAGCGACACCTGACCGCCATCTCTGAGTTCGGGTGCACCATCAACTATGTACCTGGCAGGAAGAACCCAGTAGCTGACGCCCTTTGGAGAGTAGAAATCAATTCCCTTCACCTCACCATCAACTACGAAGACCTGGCAAAAGAACAAGCAGCGGACCCAGTGACGGCTCTTAAGTGGGAAGACGTGCCCTTAGGAAACTTGAACACATCTCTCCTCTGCGACACCAGCACAGGCCACCCATGCCCCCTAGTACCTGCCTATAGGAGGAAGCAGGCGTTCGACATAGTCCATGGTTTCTCCCATCCATTAGGGCGCACAATGGCGCGCCTCATGACTGACAAGTTCGTCTGGCATGGTATCAACAAGAATGTCAGACAGTGGGCAAGGAGCTGCATCGCATGCCAGGCGAGCAAAACGTCCCGGCACACAAAATCCGGAGTCGGCAACTTCCCCAGCCTCATTGGCGATTCAGCCACAACCACATCGACGTCGTCGGGCCCCTTCTGCAGTCTGGAGGAGCCAGATACCTCCTGAT